>NC_087171.1:287500-307500 GCF_035594125.1 Scylla paramamosain | reverse complement strand
CAGGTGAGCGTGTGGGAACGAGCATCCACCCACCCCAAGATAAATGACATTGACGACAGCTTTACTACAAACCCTAAGGGCTTCCTACACACACCTGATGCCTAATGGCCACCTAGACAACTCTGATCCGAACTCCCGCATCTCAACTTCAGTGACTCTCCTGTTGGTAAATTCATCAAACAAGCCACTGTGCATCTACGTGGGCTGGTGTCGAGGGCCAGAGAGGAAAGGTAAGGAAACAGGTGGGCTATACACAAAAGCTTAGTCTGGTAACGGAATTTAACTGAGGAGACGCGAACTTAGTAACACTGCCATTGACCGATGCTTTCGTCTGCTGATTGGCGCCAAGTATTCTCGTTTTCTTTTCCATATGGTGCGGCAGACTGGTTTCATGTTTACTTAAACCTATAATCGTTTATAAGGTACCGATGTATGCGTACAAATAACCCGGTATCTTATAACTAACAGATGATTTTGGTAGGTATTCGTATATAGCCAGCTTGTCACACGTGTGAAAAGAAACCACGAATGCTTGAGCCAATCGACAGGCGGGAACATCGGTCAGTGTTAATGATACAGTGTTCGTGTGTCGTCAGCTGGTAAAGTTACCTTGCCAGAGTCGGCGTGGTGATATAATAGCAGCGTTTGAGAGGATGGGAGGAGGAGGAGGAGGAGTCTGGGTTACCGGGATACGAAAAACTAGAAGGCTGAAGAGTTGGAAATTAGTGTCCTAACTGGTTCATCTCGAGCGTGGCATCTCTCATACTCTACAAGGTATGAAGAAACTGATTATCGGATAAGATGGCAGATGACTGGAATAGACTCAGGTTGTTAGTGATGAGTCAAGAGGGAAACTTTTAGAGATGAATAGACAACTCTATGGACTTGGATGATTGATGGACATAGGAGCATAAATATGTATATTACAGGGACATTAGGCTCCTTGTCCGCTCCCTTTACGTAACCACAATAACAAAAGGCCGCTGTTCTGTCACGAGTCACGATCAAACATCAAAATAATACGGCAAGGGTCTCTGGCGGGCAGTCGTAAAAGTATACACTGAACGACCTACTTCTGTATGTTCTCCTTAAACAGATTACCAAGAGGACACGAGGACAGTCTATCCTCTACTTTCCATAGTGGCATATTCCCTATGGAGGGTTCTACGTCCTCGTCCCTTCGCCAGTATACGGGAAGGCTTCGCTCTCTCATAACGACTATTTTCCTAGGCCACAGAGATGATTAGCCTCAAGAATTCTCAAGAATTTTTATCTAGTTAATGATGTAAAAAACATGATTAATATGTCACTAGAATAGTAAAAATATCCCTAAAAAAAACTAGTGTCACTTCAAATAAAGCCTTTTGAAAGTAGTGATGCTGGATGGAACTGTTTTAGAATAATGGACATTGTCACATTATAACAGACATTTCTTGAGACTTCTGAGACTCTCCTTTCACTGCTATCATTTAACGATCCCAGATGTGCCTCGAGGGGTGTGCTGTGTCGTCCAGCGCGTCAGTGCACTGCTCGTGGTGTTGGGCAAGCGGCTAACATGCTTCGTGACGTCGATGCTAGTCGGGAAAATTATTGCATGGTGCTTATTGAGGAAATATGTACGGTAATGCGTTGGTTATTGGACAGGCGTGCCATTCCCACTGGTATTAGAGCAGTCACTAATTGTTTGCTTGTTGCCAGGCACTTCTCATTACTGATAATATAAACACCATTATCTGTCTGCCTTATAATTACCGAACCCATGGCTCACAGTGTGTGTGTGCGTGTGTGTGTGTGTGTGTGTGTGTGTGTATAAAACGTGTCACATATAAAAGCTGTCTGGAATTATGACACACATCACTGAAATGTCCCGCAAACTTTCACTTTCAGTGTTAATGTAAACCATGTGCTTCCCATATACTTTGTCCTCGACTCTCAATCTAATCAGTGGTAATCACGACCTTTAAATGAATTTTAAACGTTTAAATTTGTATCTATGAAAAATATGTAAAGCTTCACATGTGGAAATGTCTGTATAATTTGGTAATTTGACAAGAATTGTGTCTCATTCTTAGAGGTAAAATGCCTTATTCAGATTTGAAAATATCATGAAGACATATTCATATACCATTTTCGTGTTTATGCTGTGAGCTGGTGTAAGCATGAAGCCTTTGAGGTGGTGAAGGTAAAAAAGGAAGTTGGAGAGACCGGAAATGATGAGGTGAAGGATGGAGGGAGGTGGAATAGAATGAATATTGTCATGTTATTGGCCGAGTTTACCTTGAATGGGATCACGTTTTCTTAGTGTCCCCGTGTTTCGGTTACCTGCCATTCAGGCGTTATCCTTATTATTGTTATAAGTAGTATAAGGTTTATTTACCCATTTTATATCATGTAGTATTATTCTCTTCATAATTTAAGTTCTCTATATCTTTGTATGTATAAGGAAGGAAGTATAATTGAGGTGAAATACGTTGAAAACGAGGGGAGCTTGAGTGGGCAACAACACATTCCAAGGAGGGGAAGGTAGAGCGCCTTGGGTCGTGAAGTGGGGAGGAAGGTGGTGTTTCTCAGGGAAGGATTTTGGTGTGGATTGGTGATGGAGTGAGTTTGTGGAGGTATTAGTGGTGTAGCGGTATAACCTTGATATCCAGGATCAGGTTAGTGAGTCTTTTGTGGTACCAAGAACTCTTGTCCGCTGAAATTCGGTTGTTGTGTTGTGCCGGTGACGCTGTTGGAAGGGGTCATAGGTCAAACTGGCAGCCATTTTGTGAGTGGAGGTTGTGGTGTTAACCTTGGAAGTTGGTGTTGTGGTGTATTGGTGATTTTAGGGACGATGTTATGGTGTTATGGGTAATCTTTGGTGATGATGGTAATCTCCTGTGAGGTTTGAGGAGGTGAAATACGGGAATTATTGTCTGGGGACGCGGTAATGGCGTCCGGGTAAATTCCTGCGGTTGAGGGGAAATATTTATGTGACTGATGGAGGTGTAAACGGGTTCTGGTGATGTGGGAAGTGACGAGAACGTCATATAGTAACGTGTACTACCTCATGTTGTTTGTGAATTATTATTAGTATTAATATATGTGCTTGTAACATAGAATAATCGTGTTTTCTACCCCCCCCAACATTAATCTGGTATTAAAGGTAATTCCAGGTGTGCTGAGTCAAGGTAAAGGTAGAGTGAGAGATAATTCTGGCGATTTCGGATAGGTCGGGTAGGCACTCGAAGGCTTTAAAAATCCAGACCTTTAAAACTTTCCGGGATCAGTGTAACGTCCACTTTCTTGGAGAGATAACCGGGATCGTACGATCGCAGGTAAGTAAGCGATCGTGACAATATGTTAGTGCGTGTGTTGCATAATACCTTAGATGAGCTGAATAGCTTGGTTGTGATCGGTGTTTGTTAAATCGAACTGATAATCCGACTTGGTATTCCAAAATGGCACGAGTTGGTTCATGAAGTGGGCCGTGTTGGTAATAGGGAATGGCAGAGTTGCAATGAGCCGAGTTGGACGCACACCGGCCAGGAGCATGTAAGGAGAAATGAGCTTGTTTGCTTTGGAACATGGATTATTATTCAAAGTTTGTAATGTTCATTATCTTTTATAAAAATTCCATTATGAAAGCACAGTATTTCATCGCTAGTAAATAAAACTAAGTCAATAATAACTGATCTGTGGTGAGGGGCGTCACTGACACACTCCTGGCAAGTCATTTCACGAGAAAACTAACCTTCTCTAATTGTTTCTGGTGACATGAAATATAGTGGCTCTTCCACAACACCCACTGCATACCTGTGGATTGTAGTGGACTACATCAGTAGTCTGCCTTTTCGCTTCGATGTTCCATTCTTCGTTAGGCTACACCGTCACTCCAGGAAAACACCCCTGACAGGCCGAGCGACAAGTTGATACACTTTTACCAACACATGAGTGACATGACCATCTCGTAGTTCATATTCTGTCTGGGTATTTTCTCTTGCACTCGAAGTTCACGGATTACACTTGCATTACTAAGGTCACACACAAACACCGCATCACGCACCGAATGCCGCATCACGCACGACACGCACACGAGCCTTGTCTTTTTAAATTGTAAACTGCACTGACAGTTTGCACCTGAGGCCTTCTCACACCCGTCACTCCGTGCGGGCCACTCATGACATCACGTTTTCTGATGGCGGAGGAATACGTTCAATTATTCCCGCGTTATATTAATTTAACTCTCATTATAATTACAAATCTGGGTATCCCTAAATAAGATTTCCAAGCATTAGTGGTGTCGTGTAATGACACGATTGATGAAGTGAAAATCATGGCCATAGCACTACTTGACCACCATCCCCCGTCCCTCCCCTCCCCCCTGTCGCCCCACCTACCTATTGCTCTTCCCACTTACAACGAATACAAAGGAATACGCTTCCCTCCTTTCTAATAGCAACTTGCTCTTACTTTAAACGTCAGTCCCTCTCACACTGCAACGAACACGAAAATAGTGCATGTTTCACTTCTACCTCCTCAACAAAAGATTTTCCTCCACGTCTTGAGTATGCGACGCACTTCGTACTTCACCTTCTACATGATCATTCAGTTATGAAAGGATACGTATGCACTTCAACCGTATTAAATCATATATACCATTATTCCATAAACCACCGTTTGTGCTAGTTTTACGTCGTACTCTGTACCGAATGAAAATACTTATGTTAATGACGAAGCTTAGGGAACAGAATGAAAAAAGAAACCCTCTGAGATTTCTGAAGGAGACGTCAGTTTATTAACTCAGAATGGAAACTGCAGTTAGTAAGACGAGGACACACTAGATTATACGGTGTTCCTTGCAGAATATAATATTTCTCACTGGTCGCTTGCAGGTAGCAGGCAAACATTGCAGATGATGCACTAACTTTGAAAAAAAAAAAAAAAACGCTGGCAGCATTCTGACTCAATGCGGGTGTGACTGAACGACCCTGAACAGCAGCGAATGAGTGAATGAGCG
Source organism: Scylla paramamosain (assembly GCF_035594125.1). Taxonomy (NCBI): domain Eukaryota; kingdom Metazoa; phylum Arthropoda; class Malacostraca; order Decapoda; family Portunidae; genus Scylla; species Scylla paramamosain. The sequence continues at coordinate 302,501 of NC_087171.1, read as the reverse complement.
AAATCGAGTTGATATTAGAGTCACTGTGGTGATAGAACGCTAGTCAGCAGAGGTGAGCTGAGACAAGAACGCCGTGGTGTTGTCAGCAGGACGGGGCTACGTCATGGTAAGGGAGTGGGTCTTGTCACGAGGAAATTACTCGCTTTATATTCTCCGTGAAGTGTTTGGGTTGTTGACTGATGACCTACGTAATTAGAGCAAACTACGTGTTAGAAATATGTGCTTTGTATCCTCAGGAACAAAAGGCGCCGTGGATGTATAGCAGCACCGCATGTCTACTTGTGGCGATTGGTGAGATGAGCCGTGGGAAACTGGAATATTACATAATCTGAAGAACGAAGAGCTTCCACACCACTTAATTTGGCGTGTATCCACAGGAGCAGTGGTGGCGACAACAGTTGTAGCGCAGCGCTCTCGTGAAGGCTGCTGTTATGGGAAGTCTAGCTTTAACCACGGCCAGACTGTCGCCTCCTTACCGTCGCGCTGCCTCTATTCGACCCGACACGATGGTGACATCCGAAAGCGGTACATTGGCAAGCCTGGTGACAGAGGCTGTAAGTAAGCCGGGTACTTTAATTGGCTATGGTGGGTGGGGTTGTGGTGATGGGCATAGACGGTGAATCTCTGATGCCCTAATTATAATAGTGCTTACACGTGCAGCGCCATAGTAGCCATTAGGGAACCAAGATGTTTAGGTAGTATTTCATTTCATTTTTATTATTGTCGTAACTTAATTTTCGTTTTGTTTTTCAGATGTTTAAAAGTAACACGCTTGAAGTATTGTAAATGAGATTCCTCTGGTGTTTAGGACAATATGGGACGAGTAACAAAAACACCTGATATCGAGGCTGTCAGTGGGGCCAACGTAATGGTGGTGTGTGAAAGTTTTCTCTTCCAGGCTGTGAGTTTGACGGGTTGATCTACCCTAACGGAGCTGAACTAACTTCCCATTGTGCGGCGCTAATCTGCAGGCGAGGAGTGTGGGTTGCCTCTCAGGAGATTGCAGAGTGTTGTGAGTGCTGCTGCTGTTTTCCTATTTCTTTCATTTAGAGATGGGCCGCTTTTTCATATAGAACAATTGTAATTACCATGTTTCTCCACCAGGTAAGCACTGCTACCTGTTCAACGACCCTCATATCCACACCCTTGATGGTCACTACTACGACTGGCACGGTATTTGTAGTTACACCGTGACGCAGCCTGGAAATAGTCTTTATCCTGACTACAGTGTCTTCAGTGACTTCCGCCATTGTTACAACAGTGCCTCCTGCCTGCACGTGTCCACCTTCAAGAATGACCGATACACAGCAATCACTTTGCGCCACAACAACCCGTTCACGGTGAGTACCAGCCTTGTTTCGTAAAGGGGTCTTGTATTTCTTAAGTTTAATATCAAGTTACCACACTGTATTACTTTGAACATTTAACAGTAAAATTAAAGAAGCATAATGGACTGAAGAACAGGAGTACACTATGTTTAACAGTAAAATTAAAGAAGCATAATGGACTGAAGAACAGGAGTACACTATGTTAACTAGAAAGTTCGTCTGTCAAAGTGAGTCGAGAGTAATCCTATAATGCGCTATCATGAGTGACTGTCACTGCAGATTCTAGTGAATAACGATGAATTCGTGGTGCCGACAACGGGCGTCACCGAGGCGCTCTCCTCTCACGGCAAGCACCAGGTCTTGGTCTGGCGGGACGGGGACTGTATCTACCTTGTTGGCTCCTCAAAGATTATGGTGAACTTCGAAATTACCATAATATAATGGTGATTGTCTCTACTACAGATCGGTTATGGATAATGCTTTTTTTTTCCAACACTTAAATAATTACATCCTTCTTTAATGTACGCCCGCCGTTACCTGCAATTCCTCTATCAATTCTGCCAGTTACCGCTCCTTCTTTCCCTCCTCCCCCTCTTTCCCTCCTCCAGATCCAGCACTGCCGCCACCGCTTGGACGTGTGGGCACACCCGTCACACGTGAACGTTCTGTATGGTCTGTGTGGATGCTTCAACTTCCACAAGGAAGATGACTTCACGTCGCGCGACCTGACGCAGCACCCGCTCCACCCCTGGCCCGTGGCCTTCGCGGAGTCATGGCGGGTGAGCGAAAATCCTATTGTCAGGAAGATAACTTTTTCCAGTTACTAAGTTCAGTTCAAAGTTATACAATTCACTTGTGGTGTAAATCTATTTAGTGCAGTAAAAGAACGAGGCGATAAACAGTTCGGTCATTTCAGTAATCTCTTTCCAGACTCCGGATCAAGGCCGCGACTGCCAGATTTGCCGTGGCTGCGACAGGGAAACGACAGTAAGTAAAACTTTGTTATTTGAATTAACGTTAGATCTTTGGCTGGCTTGGCTGCCAGCATTAATGCTTCTGCTTGCTACAGGGATACCCGTCTACTCTAGATGCCGCACAGCGACAAGAACTCCGGGCGATTTGTAGTAGACGTCTGCACTTGATTTTGGCAACCGACGAGGAGCTGGAGCATTACGTCGGTAAGGCGGCGAGGCGGCCAGAACAAGAATTTCCAAACCAGAAACTTGACAGGACACAAATATTTCAAGTTCTATATGCACAGCTTTACGTCATGCATGAGAGATCCTAATTTCATCCCTAGATGCATGTCAGTTTGACTTGTGCCAGCTGCGCCAGTCGAGAGCCACGAAGGAGGCGCAAGACAACTGGCTGCGGGAGTTGGAGATTTTAGCTCAGGATGCTAAGATCATTCTAGCTAAAACTTCAGGTGAGCCTCTGAGGGTCATTTTGATAATCGTTGTTTAAATTTTTTTGGATAAAAGTATGTGGTGGTGTTAATGAGATTTGTTTAATTTTTATCGAAGTATTTTTTTTTTTTTCTTTTTCTCAACGTAGGAGAGTGGAAGCCTCTGCCTGACGTGCCTCCCTCCCAGGGCATATGTGTGCCCGGCTCTCGGTGGATGGAAGAGTGTAACTGGTGTGATTGCGCAGATAATGGACAGTTTGCTCGCTGCACTCTCATAGGCTGTGTTGAAGGCGAGTACCATGTGGTTACGAGAGTGATGTGATTTACAAAGCTATCTGTACTGCAGTTGGTAAAGTTCCTAAACTCAGTGGAAATGATACCGAACAGAAACAAAATAAATAAATCCATACGGTTATGAACTCTTTGAATGAAAATATTTTTAATATTTATCTTAAATCTTGGGATGAAAATTTAGTTTCAAGGTTATGAACTCTTTGAATAAAAATATTTTTAATATTTATCTTAAATCTTGGGATGAAAATTTAGTTTCAAATCTTTCTTGTAGGGCACATTCATCCGCTGGGACAAGAGGCGTGCAAAGACGGTTCCTGGTGGAAGGTGGACTGCAATTAGTGCAACTGTGTGAGGGGAGGATTCGTATGCAGCCGCAACCCTTGTGGTGAGTGAGCGCATCAATTTCTTGACCATCAGCCTTTGTGTGCTAATGATGATATTTTCTGAAGCCTTTCTATGGACATATATTTACTAGAAAACGCCAACAGGTCCTGCCACGTTCCCTCCGCCTCCTCCTACCATCACCGCCTTGCCAACATTCCCTACTTCCCTTCCGCTGTGCCTGCAGCCCATGGAGCTTGGTAACTGCTACGGGTTCTTCCCGCGGTACTACTTTAACGTCGCCACGAGACGGTGCGAGTACTTCATCTATGGCGGTTGTGGAGGAAACCAGAACAACTTCCAAACCTTGCAAGAGTGTGAGAAGACCTGTAAGTCAATCTAGTAAACTGATTAGTCAAAATTTTGTCCAATACTAGAAAACGAACTTGCGGAGATGTTTTATATTGCCCTTTACATTACAATTAAAATAAAGATATTAGAGCGTATTAACTGTATGCAAAAAACGTCTCCTGCAGCCTTGACTTCCATTCGGCTCCTCTGTGACGTTATGGGAGTTGGCCAGCTAGAGGACAAGAGGTATCGAGATGACGCAGAGCCAGTGGTATTACAACCACCGGCAAGCTTTAAGCGTACCCACTTTTGTGCTCCTTACTGGAGATGATGATGACTTTCGGGTAGTTACGAGGAATGCAAGATTAAATAAACTATGTGAAACTATGATTTTCCCTCCAGTAAATACTGTAAACAGCCATATATTCAGCAATTGTTTGTTTTAATAAAAATAGCAGTGGATTTAATTAATTTACTTTGCTAGTGAATATATTCGAATTCATGGTTTTCTTTTGAAGCTTCCAATCCAATCGATGACATTTTCGGGGAACTGGTTGTTGCCAGGTGCTGGGGTGACATGAGGCTGGGTGACTTCTTCCATCACTTTCCATAGGTTTACCTTGGCCAATAATATTAACATTCCTGGTACAAAGACGATATAAACTATCCCTTTGCAAAACCAATTCCCTTATTATCCTGCCTCTGGTCACCCGATACACTTTTGACATTCTAGTTATGTACTTTCTACCTATGTGAACTGGTCTCATTAATTAAGTAAATGTTCTTCATACTCCGGTAAAGTAGTACCTTAACACTTATGATGATGAGCTTCAGTATTTAACGTGATCTCATTGGTGTCCTTTAGCGCAATGGTTAACGCGCGGGGCCCACAACTGAGAGGTCATGGGTTCGAAGGCTGGCTAGGACTAGACGGGATAGGCATTTTCTTCATAGCTTTGTCTTTTGTTCCTCGGCACTTAGTAGAATTGTGCCCTGCATCCTTAAGAAGTGGCCATTTCCTGCATGTCTTCCACAGCACAATGACGTGGCGCGGGGGGATTCTAAGGGTACGGTTCTTGCTTGCATGGAAAAGCCAAAAAGGATGCCTATAAGCTTGAAACCATCATGTGACCGCCGCCACCTTCAGCCTTCAATCCTTTAAGCTATTTTGCCTGGGTTGGCCGTGCGAGGGTGAGGGAGCGCTCTGATGCACGAGGGGCCGAACTCATTGATTAGATTAAATAACTGCCTTGAAGCCGTGCAGAGATGGAAACTTGCCCTAAACTCATTAATAATTCAATTTGAAGTAAAAACAGAACTCGCCCAGAAAATTATAAACTGAAAAAAAGTATATATCCACGATTTTTCCTGCGGGATTGGATATTATTTATTAAATTAACTGGGGAGGTTCGGCAACAGTTATATAAGAACATAAGAAATAAGGGAAGCTGCAAGAAGCGACCAGGCTTACACGTGGCAGTCCCTGTATGAAACACACCTACCTATTTCCATCTGCTATCCCCATCCATAAACTTGTCTAATTTTCTCTTAAAGCTCTCTAGTGTCCTAGCACTAACTACATGATTACTGAGTCCGTTCCACTTATCTACCACTCTATTTGAGAACCATTTTTTTCCTATCTCCTTCCTAAACCTAAATTTTTCAAGCTTGAACCCGTTATTTCTTGTTCTACCCTGGTTACTGATCCTAAGAATTTTGCTTACATCTCCCTTGTTATAACCCTTATACCACTTAAAGACTTCTATCAGGTCCCCTCTTAACCTACGTCTCTCTAAAGAATGTAAATTTAACAGCTTCAACCTCGCCTCGTAAGGGATACTCCTCATCCCCTGCATCCTTTTAGTCATTCTCCTCTGTACTGATTCTAATAGACCTATATCTTTCCTATAGTGTGGGGACCAGAACTGCACTGCGTAGTCTAGATGAGGTCTGACCAGCGCCAAGTATAACTTTAATATTATTCCCGGCCTTCTACTTTTAACACTCCTAAAAATGAATCCTAGTACCCTATTTCCCTTGTTTCTGGCTTCTATGCATTGTTTCCCTAGACGGAGTTCAGAGCTAACTATAACTCCTAAATCTTTCTCGTACCCTGTACCTACCAGAGTTTGGTTGTCTAATGTGTACCTATTGTGTGGGTTTCCTCTACCTACGCTAAGCACTTTGCATTTATTGATATTAAATTGCATTTGCCATCTATCCGTCCATTCATTCATTCTATCTAAGTCTGCCTGCAAGGCGATGGCATCCGATTCTGACCTAATTAATCTACCTATCTTTGGGTCATCCGCAAATTTACTAACATCACTACTAATTCCACTATCCAAGTCATTGATATATATTAGTAATAACAATGGCCCCAATACTGATCCCTGTGGCACCCCACTAATTACATGACCCCACTCGGATTTCGAGCCGTTTATTACCACTCTCTGTCGCCTGTCACTAAGCCATTACCCTATCCAGCCTAACACCTTCCCATCTATCCCGTGTGCCCTAACCTTTCTCAGGAGCCTTTGATGGGGTACCTTGTCAAATGCTTTACTAAAGTCCAGATATAAGATATCATAACTATCACCATTATCTGCTGCCTCGTACACCTTACTGTAAAAACTTAACAAGTTTGTAAGGCAAGACTTCCCCTTCGTGAAGCCATGCTGTGACTGATTTATCAAGTTATGTTTGTCTAAATGTTCCCTAATGTTCCTCGCTATTATTGACTCTAACATTTTACCTACAACTGAATTTAAACTGACAGGTCTATAATTAGACGCTAAAGTTTTATCTCCTTTCTTGAAGATGGGTACTACATTAGCCTGCCTCCACATTACTGGTACCTCACCCGACTCCAGTGATTTCCTCAAGACAGAGACTAACGGCTCACTAATAATCTCTTTACATTCCTTAAGTACTCTGGGGTATATTTCATCAAGTCCTGGTGACTTGAACTTTTTTAGCCTATCTATCTCCTGTTCCACTATCTCTCTAGTTATGGAAATATCTGTCAGCTTCTCATTCTCATCTGCTTTTAGAGCAGATCTGGCATATCCTGCATGTTTTCCTGGGTGAAGACAGTTAAAAAATAATCATTCAGAAGTTTACTAATCTCCTCCCCAGAACTAACCAGCTCCCCATCTGCTGCCTTTAATGGACCTACAGTATCCTTATTCTTCGTCCTGTATACCTGATAAAATCCCTTCGCCTGGCTGGCTACCTTTGATTCATAATTGTCCTTAGCTTTCCTCTTTAACTTCCTGACTGTTCTAACTAATTCATTATATTGTGTCCTTAAAACTTCTTCACCTGCCTTTAATCTCCTATATATACTTCTCTTACACCCTATATAATGCTCTAACCTAGCAGTCATCCATTTAGGGTCATTTTTTTGTGATCTTATTGTTCTATACGGGATATTTGCTAACTGACCTGTATGAACTTTATCTACGAAATATTTATACAATTCATCTACATTTACTTCACCTAGTCCCCTCATTTCGTCCCCTACCATCCTCTCAACTCCCTCATCTACTCGCCTCGACCTCACCTCTCTCATTTCAGCATGACATGACATTCCAACATTCTCACACCTAGCTCCCCCCTTCCTCTTTCCTCCTCCCTTCCGGACACATCTTCCCTCCTCTTGTCCTACACCCTCACGCCTCACCTCACCTCTCTCATCCTGCCTTATCTCTCTGAACTCCGTCCCTGACCTGACCTCATCCTGCATCCTTTGCCAGTCCACTCCTTGGATGTACCTTTTTAATTCTTCAAAATTTGCTCTCCTAAAGTCAGGTATTTTACTTGTGTTTTTGTTTCTAACTGTTTCTTCCCATTCTAAATTGTACCTAATTTCCCTATGGTCACTGTTATTTAGCTGTCCTCCAACCTCTACCTGCGTGCCTGCTTCCTCCCTGCTAGTAAGAATTAAATCTAGAATATTATTCCCCCTTGTGGGTTCTACGACTACCTGTTTTAAAAAATTATCCTGAATTACCTTAAGAAATTCCTCTGCTTCCTTGCTAGTTGTATATTCATGACATCAGGAACAGATCGCGGCCCAACAGAGTGGACTCATACGGCTAAGAAGTCATGTGAGAGACTTCGCTATATTTCGCTCTTTCCTCGTCCCGGATCCTTGTCTGTTTGTTTACCTTTATCTCTTTCTGACTGTCTGCCTTCGTATCTAACTGTTTGTCTGCCTGTTTGGCGGTTACCTGTCTGTTTTCCTGTTTGTATGGTTATCTATCTATCTGCCTACTCGTCGGTTTTTCTATCTGCCTGTCCGTGTCTGCCTATCTGTCTGTTTGCCTGTCTTCCCTCCCGCCTCTCTCCTTCCTTGCTATACATACGAATACGAGTACACCTACCAACATCAACTCATGTAATGTATATATTTTCCCGTCTCCTATTCCTTCCATCGATACAACTGCGAGAGTGAGGGACGGAAGAGAAGGGAAAGAAAAGGACAAAAAAAAAGTCATGATATCTGGATGGAGTGGAGCCGGTGCAGTCTGCCTCGATCCCTCTGGGGCGCGGGTTATGATGGAAGGCCATGGACTTGGACGCTTCGGGCAGAGGCTTTCGGCTCAGGAATAGCATGGAAGGGAGGTGCGCGGGCCCAGTAATGGATGTATACACCAGATGGAAAAAAAAAAAAAAAAAAAAAGAAAGAAAAGGTAAATGAAAAAAAAGTAATGTTTCGTCTCTTCCTTTGTGTGTGTGTGTGTGTGTGTGTGTGTGTGTGTGTTTTTTTTTTTTTTTTTTCCTTTTAATAGTGCGTTTCTTGCATTCTGTATTTCATATTTTGTATGTCTACGAAAACTCGCTTTTTATTCACTAACCAACAATGTGTGTGTGTGTGTGTGTGTGTGTGTGTGTGTGTGTGTGTGTGTGTGTGTGTGTGTGTGTGTGTGCTGGAAAGGGGAGCTCACGTGTAGCGACGGAATTAAGTCATTTGAAGGGTAGTGATTTGTTCAAGTTGTGTGCTTCCTGCATGCGCCCTCCCTCTCCCCCCCTCCTCTCTCTCTCTCTCTCTCTCTCTCTCTCTCTCTCTCTCTCTCTCTCTCTCTCTCTCTCTCTCTCTCTCTCTCTCTCTGTAAGGGGAGTCAGATAATTTAGACCTCTTTCTTACTTGTATACCCTTCTCTACGCGTGCGTCTCTTTATTTTTGTGTGAGCATCGTCTGTTTATCTGCACCTCCCCTCACTGTCTGTTTATCATCCGGAGAGAGAGAGAGAGAGAGAGAGAGAGAGAGAGAGAGAGAGAGAGAGAGAGAGAGAGAGAGAGAGAGAGAGAGAGAGAGAGAGAGAGAATGTGGGTGTTTTGATAACAGATTATCATATTTTCTGTAGATAATGTAATTCTCTCTCTCTCTCTCTCTCTCTCTCTCTCTCTCTCTCTCTCTCTCTCTCTCTCTAGAATTCTATGTGTTATTATGTCATTTATATAATTTCCTTTTCCCTGTGCTATTTTTGCATCTGTGTACGTGCTGCCCTCTGGCCGGCCTGTGTAGGAACCTCCAGCAGCAAGGGCCTCAATTCCATAGCGGTGGGAAATACTTGCAAAATAAAACAAGAAATACAGGCAACGCTACTAATTGGCTCTCTACCGTATACTTCGAGGGAGGCTGCCAACCAATACCTTTCAGTGTTTGTTTATTTAGCTTTAGTCTTTTTGGTGTTGTTCTCCTTCTTATTATTTAACGCAGACTGGTTGAGTGTACTAAATGGATTTATTTTGGTGACTTATTCTCTCTTTTCTCTTGGGTACGTTGAAGAGTGCGCACGATAACTTGACAGCTAGGGTAACTTGGTGAATTAACAGACTCGTGCCCGTCTCACTCGTACATAAACGTAAAAAAAAAAATAGTAAAGGAAACTGCAAGAAGCCATTAGGCCGACACGCGAGTCCCTTGAAGAAGAAAGTTTTATATTTTTCCACCTATCATCCCCGGATCCCCCCAAAATATTGTCTAACAAGCTTTTAAACCTCCCTATCGACTTTCATAAATGAGCAAAGCATTGAGAGAGAGAGAGAGAGAGAGAGAGAGAGAGAGAGAGAGAGAGAGAGAGAGAGAGAGAGAGAGAGAGAGAGAGACCTACACATCTCCTATAAATGGACACAATAATGGACTTAGCGGGGCACAATTATACAGGAGGTCGTTCTCTATTACCATCACGCGGCCCTGTTTAAAATACTCTACCGGTTACCATAACAGGTAACGAGGTCGCTGCTCGGTACAGACTCTCATATCACCCATCAATTTGAATGCCTGCACTCACCCATTCGCTACCACTATTTGCCTGCCTGTCTATGAAAAGGTCCCAATAGCTGCAAGTATTGCCAGTGTGCTAGTAATGACACTTGCGACTGAGGAGTGTAGCGGTGGCAGTGGTGGTGGTGACAACGGAGTGAATATGTGCATCGTATCTTAAAATGAACAAATACAAAGGCTGACCTGAAGATCCATCACTTAAGAGTCAAAGGCAGATCTAAACTAATCTCATGGCTTTTGATAAGTTGTATCTTCGCGCAGAGTTGGAGGTTAACAATTGAAGTTATTAAGTGGGGTTCGAATACTTTCACTCGTGACAACTAGTCGAAGCGTATATCAGTTACCGTGGCGGCAATTGAGTTGTGTAATAGCGACACAAAGAACAGACGCATTGCAAAAGGAACATTCGTATGCATCGTATTCCATTAAAGAGACAAGGTTTGCATGTCAAAAGTGCAATGGTCACTTGATCATTCAGTAGGTTCATGGCAATATTTTCTTTTCTCTTTTCGTACTGTCACCTCTCATATTTCCCTCGTAGAATAATTTAGCCTTCCTTTACAAATCCTTGAGCAGCAGTTATTACCCCAGCGTGACAATGAGCAGTTGTCGACAGTGGCGCCAGGTAGCGGCACACTGTGAAAGTTCGTATCTGAAACAATGCCCTCCTCGTGTGGAAGCAACTCCGAGTTGTAGCAACTGGTTGCGCTAACGAGCAACTGTCAGAGAGAGTTACTCGCCCAGGCAAATGCAATTGTTACGTGTGAAAGCCCTTATTGAAAACAATACTTTACTATAAGTTACTTCACCCGATTGCAGCAACTTTGTGTGAGGCCTTGAGATTTGTCACAGATACCTTTTGCTGTAGAATTGTGTGTGATCTAAAAAAAATGTGATTCGTTCAAAATCCGGTGTTCCCCGAAGTTCTGTGAGCGCGTCAAGGAACATCAAATGGGCTGTCTCGCGTACAGCAGTAATCAAAGCTGTTTCAACTCAAATGAAGGCATTAACTCCCGGGGCGACTCCTAAACTTTATGCTTGGCTTCACCTGAAAGCGGTATTGACCCAAGCGAGCGATGGGCACCTGCGTAGTGACTGAGCCTAGAATTACTTCTCCCTTCCACCACCTCTCTCTCTCTCTCTCTCTCTCTCTCTCTCTCTGAAGCTCCATGTGCCATCTCTCTCAGGCTTTTCACATGTACTCTTAATAATGGTCCAAAGAAGGAATCCACAGTCGACCTAAAGATTTTAAAGGAGTGTTCATGTTCATGGCGATACACGACTTTTACTGTTTTGTCATTTTTTCTAAACTCTTTATATATAAAGGAAATATTGTTACGGGTTTTCACTAGAGCAGTACTTTTTATGTCGGAAAAGGAAGTGTGATTGGATATGAATGAAATGAAAAATGGACAAAAGATTTTTCGTTTGCCGGTTTTCATTTTGCTTTTCTATACTGCATTCTTTGCTGTCTGTTCATTCTTTGTTTAGTTTTGACGTTATTTCTTCTATTATTCAGTATTCTAGATAATGATAGTTGACAAACTGTTTGCTTGTTGGAGGGTTGGCTGGCTAGTACGTGTTCGTTCGTTGACTTGTTTGTTCGTTTGCTAGACTGTCATTTGGTCAATTGGTCGGAACGTTAAGTAATAACTCCTTAATTATTTTACTCTTTCCATCTCTTTTTTTTTTTTTTTCGTGAGTCAGCTATATTTTTTTCTGTTCGTTTACTAATCCCCTAATTCATTATGTAGTCACTGAGTCTCTTACAAACCTTTGCTTTATCTTTATTTCAAGTTTCTCTGATCAAGAAACTGTCTTTAGAGTTTTAGTAAGTAAAAAAAATAGAAACTCTTCATTCTCTCGCGACATCCCGTCCCGGCAGTTATTCCAGCAAACAGTGAGTGACAAACACCGACATGAGGCTTCAGCAGGTGTGTGTCAGACTGGTGGGTTCTTCACTCGCCGTGTTGTTCCCTCTTGTCCCCTTTCATCTTCGAACAGTTTTAGTCCAGACTGTCCAATTCTGGTCTTGCTCTTATTGAATGTACGAGTAAATGAATAATAAATAAACTAATGAATCGCTACATGTGAATCTTCAATAAAAGTTTATTGGTAGCGGGCGAAACACTTGCAGACTTTGGAAACACTCCGTCAGAGGGATTGCTGCTGCTGCGCTGGTGGTCCGTTGCTATCGCGACTGAATCTTAGCCCAAAGAGAAGCGAGGCAACGGAAACGAGCACTGAAATATGCAAACATGACGAGGACGAAAAGAGCAAGGGAGGGAGAATGTTTTCTTCGCTAGGGATAGTTACGTAAAACATTCATGAACAAAACATACGATAAAACGGTGCACTGTAATGATACTGGAAGTTGTGGCGGTGATGGTGATAGTGGTGGAGGCTTTTCAGGAGACACTGCGAGTGGTAGTGGCGGCTATAATGGTGATGGTGATGCTGGTGAAAGGTAAAATGTGGGACATTTATCAGGGTGCTCTCTGTGGGCGTGGCCATCCGTGTTACGTTTCTCACAGACTGCGGAATGTTGCGAACATCATTCGCGAATTGGCCAGAATAAATTTTCCTCTATGAACATTTCACCCGCAAAGTTTTCCACGTGTTGGATTAAGTCATGTTAGATTTTATTTGGAAGATTTTCCATGGGGTAAATAATTTTTGCTCAATGTTCATGGTGGAATCTCCGTGGGTGGAACTGACTTGGATGGAATTTACATAGAAGCAACAGCACCACCGCATCCTACCAGCTTTCGCAGGCACCTCTCTTCTCCCACATCGTCTACTGTTCGAATAAGTTTGGATACTTAGCGTTGGCTCAGTGTTAGTATCTTAGGGACAGTACATGTGGTAAAATTAATAGTTAATATTTCTCTAGAAAACGATATTTGACAGTATACAAGAAGAAGAAGCAACCCTGCATGCAAATACCGGACGCCATGTATTCCCCAGGTAGTTGTCAAAACAATGAATGGAGTTTGTATCTGCCTGCAGCAATACTCTGTGAACGAGACTTTTGCCGAGGCGCATCTCTGCTCACCCCGCCCTCGAATTCCTCCGCCGATCAGGGAAAGAGTGATGTGAATTGTTGAGCTTCATTAGCCTCTGCAAGGTTACACTGCACGTGTTACACTGCACTTTGGCACACTTTCTCCTGTGATTTGCTTGGAAATTAGCATGATTTTATCGTTATTTTATGCATGGCGAGACGTTTTTTTTTTTTTTCAGTAACGAGAGTAAGTGAGAAGTGACATGCTGGTTTTGTGATGTACAGGTAACTAATCATGTTTGTATTCTTTATTAGGGGCATTCTGGCAAGCAAGGGTAGGTGATGGCATTGGTTCTTAGCGCCTTAGAGACTGATGATGATAGAAGGTTGAAGTGATAATATTGTGACAATGCAGCGCAAGGGAGCACATTATGGATGGCAACAATAACAGAGTGCGTACGAAGATAACTCTTGCAACATCTCTTTAATGAATGAAGGATATTCTATTCTCTCTTTTCCTCCTGTCCTACCTGTTTCCTTTTATTCGCTATTATTTATTTTTTCATCCACTTAACTTTTTTTTAATTCTTTCTTGCCATCATCTTTTCAGGAATTTCCTTCAGTCTCTGTATTCATTACCGTCTGTGTCTATTATCGTTCATATTGAATTGTCTCTTTTCCTCCTGTCTTGCCTGTTTCTTTATGCTGCGGCGCTTTCTCCTTCATTCGATCATCATTTTCACTTCAGTCTTGCCATCATGTTAAAAAAAAAAAAAATTCCTTCTCTATGCAAATTACTCCATCTTCATTAGCTGGTTTCTCCATCTTGCTGATTGAAAGAGAAGCTGCGTCTGCATTCGATCGGAACAACCTCTCGGGGGAGGATTCAGGTTAATGTGTGAAGAAATGCGTCCAAATTCTCAACACCCGGAAAGTCTAGGAGGTGCTGGGAGAAAGGTAACGAGTGAAGCGGCGAATCCCCAACCCACGACAACCCAAAATGATGATAAAGGCTCGGAAGTGTTGCGGGAATCCGTGTTACTTCAGCTATCACATCACCTTTACCTGTGTGAGTTGAATTAAACTCTAACTGTGTGAGTTGAATTAAACTCTAACTGTGTGAGTTGAATTAAACTCTAACTGTGTGAGTTGAATTAAACTCTAACTGTGTGAGTTGAATTAAACTCTAACTGTGTGAGTTGAATTAAACTCTAACTGTGTGAGTTGAATTAAACTCTAACTGTGTGAGTTGAATTAAACTCTAACTGTGTGAGTTGAATTAAACTCTAACTGTGTAAGTTGAATTAAACTCTAACTGTGTGAGTTGAATTAAACTCTAACTGTGTGAGTTGAATTAAACTCTAACTGTGTGAGTTGAATTAAAGATATTGCCTATGCTACTGGCAACATATGGAATGGGGTTGAGAAGATAATTTAATTATCTTATAAGTTATACTGCCCAAAAAGCCTCGGCTTTATATGGGCTGCTTTGCTATTCAAAAATATATTTAATCTATGTTTTAACTCATGCAAAGTATAATAAAGTGTTTCAAGTGTTTCAAGTGTTTCAACAGTCAGACTTTAATTCAACAGTCAGAGTTTAATTCAACAGTCAGAGTTTAATTCAACAATCAGAGTTTAATTCAACAGTCAGAGTTTAATTCAACAGTCAGAGTTTAATTCAACAGTCAGAGTTTAATTCAACAGTCAGAGTTTAATTCAACAGTCAGAGTTTAATTCAACAGTCAGAGTTTAATTCAACAGTCAGAGTTTAATTCAACAGTCAGAGTTTAATTCAACAGTCAAAGTTTAATTCAACAGTCAGAGTATCCCTCCTCTCTCATTCGTATCCCTCCTCTCTCAGTGAACGGACGTGCTCCTTGACCGCTCATTCACTACCCCAACCATACTTGCCTAGGTGTCCACTGGCTGCACCGGGTGTATTTATTGACATAATACGTACTTGAACTGAGTACAGTGCTTGCATTGACAGTGACTACAAG
>NC_087171.1:255000-282500 GCF_035594125.1 Scylla paramamosain | reverse complement strand
ATATGTGGTATTCTCTGCTGTGACTTATATTTTTACTCATTATTATTTTTACTAGTATTATTACATTATTATTATTATTATTATTATTATTATTATTATTATTATTATTATTATTATTATTATTATTATTAATATTTTCATCATTTATGTACTCATTACTCATACGTCTAAATACTTTACTACTCCTACTTCTACTACTCCTACTCCTGCTATGCTTACTACTTCTACTATTACTACTACTACTACTACTAATTATACTGCTACTACTATCTACACTACAATTACGTCTACTACTATTACTACCACTACATTAATTTTATTATACCACTATCAGACTAACACTAATAATTATTCTACCTCCACTACTACTACTATTCACTACTACTACTACTACTACTACTACTCACTACTACTACTACTACTCACTACTACTACTGCTTACTACTACTACTACTACTACTACTACTACTACTAGTACTTACTACTACTACTAATTACTACTATTACTACTACTACTACTACTACTACTACTACTACTACTACTACTACTACTACTAATACTACTACTACTACTACTACTACTACTACTAACCACTACTATTACGTTTACTACGTTTACTACCACTATATTATTTTTACTGTACCACTATCGGTACTACCACTAATTTCCCTACCTCCATCACTACTACTACTACTACTACTACTACTACTACTACTATTATTACTACTACTACTACTACTACTACTACTACTACTACTACTACTACTAGCACTACTAATATTACTACTAATACTATTACTACTACTAAGTACTACTACTACTACCACTACTGCACACACTGATATTAGTTATCACTACCAATAAAAATACCACTAACTACCACTATTACATAAATACGACAACAACAATAACAATAATATTAGCAACAACAAACTTCAACTCCTACTACTACCACCACCATTACCACTACCACAATAACAACAACGACAACTACTACCACTACTACTACTACTACTACTACTACTACTGCCACTAATTACTCCCACTAGATCCAAATACCATACGAAAACTCCTCTACCACTATTGCCTATATACAGCTGCAACAACATCAATAACAGCAACAGCAAGTATAACAATAACAACAACAGCTGCTAATACTACTACTCATACTTTACTCTGCTAGGTGTTACTACTACTATACATTACTACTACTGTTAGTATTTCTACTACAACTACTAATAGTGGTAATACTAATAATATTATTAGAAGCAAGTCTCTACACAAATGTGTGTATTATTGGGTATATTGTAGGAGGAGGCAGTAGACACCTGCCGAAACGATAATTACTCCCAGTGATGTCTAAAGCACTGTTCAGGGGGTGCTGTGAACTTATCATTAAACCCAGCTGTGACCACACTGAACGTTTCCCTTTGTGTCTCACAACACAAGGGGGTAGTCACAGCCTGCCCTCTAAAGACAACTCTCTTCCTCCACACAAAACTACAAGCACCTAATAACACACACACCCTTCACTCAAAAAAAAATAAAATCATGGAGACTCGTACACCAGCCTCGGAGTCCCCATCTGGGGAGGGGACCATAAATGTCCCCAGGTCGGACTGCCTTTCCGTCGACGACCCTAAGTGTCTTGACACCCCCCTCAACTTTTTCTTCACTAACTTCTGCAACATTCGCGGTCTAAGATCTAAATTTCAATCTGTAGAACACCACCTCTCCTCTTCTAAACCTTATCTTCTTTTCCTCACTGAAACTCAGGTGTCTGAGGCAACTGACAGTAGCCCCTTTTCTGTTCCCTCCTACTTTCTCTATCCTCATTTTCGATCCAAAGCTGGATGCTGCGTTTATGTGCGCAATGACTTAACCTGCTCTCGTCCCCACGCTCTTGAATCTTCCGAGTTTTCCACCATCTGGCTACGACTACAGAGTCATTCACATACTAAATTTATCTGTGCTGTATACCTCTCTCCTAACTCCTCTGACTATAAGAAATTCTTTGACTACTTAACTTCCAAAGTGGAGCACATTCTGACCCTCTTCCCTTTTGCAGAGATCTCCATTCTTGGAGACTTCAATGTTCACCACCAGCTTTGGCTTTCCTCTCCCTTCACTGACCATCCTGGTGAACTAGCCTACAACTTTGCTATCCTCCATGACCTAGAGCAATTGGTGCAACACCCTACTCGTATTCCTGACCGTCTTGGAGATACTCCCAACATTCTTGACCTTTTCCTGACCTCTAATCCTTCTGCTTATGCTATCACCCTTTCTTCTCCATTGGGCTCCTCCGATCACAATCTCATATCTTTATCTTGTCCTATCACTCCAATCCATCCTCAGGATCCCCCTAAGCGAAGGTGCCTCTGGCGTTTTGCCTCTGCTAGTTGGGGGGACCTGAGGAGGTATTTTGCTGATTTTCCTTTTAATGACTACTGCTTCCGTGTCAGAGACCCGTCTTTGTGTGCTGAGCGCATAGCAGATGTGATAGTGTCTGGCATGGAGGCGTACATTCCTCACTCTTTTTCTCGTCCTAAACCTTATAAACCTTGGTTTAACACAGCTTGTTCTCGTGCTATACATGATAGAGAGATGGCCCACAAAAGATACTTAAGCCTTCCTTCACCAGAATCTCATGCACTTTATATTTCTGCCCGGAACCATGCCAAGTCTGTTCTCCAACTAGCCAAAAACTCCTTCATTAACAAAAAATGTCAAAACCTTTCAAGATCTAACTCCCCTCGTGATTTCTGGCATCTAGCCAAAAATATCTCCAATAACTTTGCTTCTTCTTCTTTCCCTCCTCTACTTCAACCAGATGGCACCACTGCTATCACATCTATTTCTAAAGCTGAACTCTTTCCTCAAACCTTTGCTAAAAACTCTACCTTGGACGATTCTGGGCTTGTTCCTCCCTCTCCTCCACCCTCTGACTACTTCATGCCACGTATTAAAATTCTTCGTAATGATGTTTTCCATGCCCTCGCTGGCCTAAACCCTCGGAAGGCTTATGGACCTAATGGGGTCCCTCCTAATTTTCTCCAAAACTGTGCCTCCGTGCTTGCACCTTGCCTAGTCAAACTCTTTCAGCTCTGTCTGTTAACATCTACCTTTCCTTCTTGCTGGAAGTTTGCCTACATTCAACCTGTTCCTAAAAAGGGTGACCGCTCTAATCCCTCAAACTACCGATTTATTGCTTTAATTTCCTGCTTATCTAAAGTTTTTGAATCTATCCTCAACAGAAAGATTCTTAAACATCTATCACTTCACAAACTTCTATCTGATCGCCAGTATGGGTTCCGTCAAGGCCGCTCTACTGGTGATCTTCTGGCTTTCCTTACTGAGTCTTGGTCATCCTCTTTTAGAGACTTTGGTGAAACTTTTGCTGTTGCCTTGGACATATCAAAAGCCTTTGATAGAGTCTGGCACAAAGCTTTGATTTCAAAACTACCCTCCTACGGTTTCTATCCTTCTCTCTGTAACTTCATCTCAAGTTTCCTTTCTAACCGTTCTATTGCTGCTGTGGTAGACGGTCACTGTTCTTCTCCTAAATCTATTAACAGTGGTGTTCCTCAGGGTTCTGTCCTGTCACCCACACTCTTCTTATTATTCATTAATGATCTTCTAAACCAAACTTCTTGTCCTATCCACTCCTATGCTGATGATACCACCCTGCACTTTTCCACGTCTTTTCATAGACGTCCAACCCTTCAGGAGGTAAACATATCACGCAGGGAAGCCACAGAACGCCTGACTTCTGATCTTTCTAAAATTTCTGGTTGGGGCAGAGCAAACTTGGGATTGTTCAATGCCTCAAAAACTCAATTCTTCCATCTATCAACTCGACACAATCTTCCAGACAACTATCCCCCTCTTCTTCAATGACACTCAACTGTCCCCCTCTTCTACACTAAACATCCTCGGTCTGTCCTTTACTTATAATCTGAACTGGAAACTTCACATCTCATCTCTAGCTAAAACAGCTTCTATGAAGTTAGGTGTTCTGCGACGTCTCCGCCAGTTTTTCTCACCCCTCCAGCTGCTAACTCTGTACAAGGGCCTTATCCGTCCATGTATGGAGTATGCTTCACATGTCTGGGGGTGTTCCACTCATACTGCTCTTCTAGACAGGGTGGAATCAAAAGCTTTTCGTCTCATCAACTCCTCTCCTCTAACTGTCTGTTTTCAGCCCCTCTCTCACCACCGCAATGTTGTATATCTAGCTGTCTTCTACCGCTATTTTCATGCCAACTGCTCTTCTGATCTTGCTAACTGCATGCCTCCCTTCCTTCCGCGGCCTTGCTGCACAAGACTTTCTTCTTTCTCTCACCCCTATTCTGTCCACTTCTCTAACGCAAGAGTTAACCAGTATTCTCAATCATTCATCCCTTTCTCTGGTAAACTCTGGAACTCCCTGCCTGCTTCTGTATTTCCACCTTCCTATGACTTGAATTCCTTCAAGAGGGAGGTTTCAAGACACTTATCCATCAATTTTTGACCACTGCTTTGACCCTTTTAAGGGACTGGGATTTCAGTGGGCATTTTTTTTTTTATTAGATTTTTGTTGCCCTAGGCCAGTATCCTTCCTACATAAAAAAAAAAAATAAAATGTGTATGTTTGTTTATATACTATATGTACGGATAACAACAACAACAACAACAACAACAACAACAACAACGAGACCAAGAAGAACACGAAAAACAAAAACAAGAACAACAAAACAAGAACAATAAAAACATGAACAACAAAACAAGAACAACAACAACAAGTGCAAGAACAACAAGTGCAAGAACAACAAGAACAAGAACAAAAACAACAAGAATAACAAGAACAAGAAAAACAAAAACAAGAACAATAAGAACAGGAACAACATGAAAAACAAGAAAAAAAAAAGAAAAAAAAACAAGAGCAAGAAAAACAAGAACAAGTACAACAAGAACAAGAACAAGAACAATAAGAATCAGGAACAACAAAAACAAGAACAACAAGAGCAAAAACAAAAACAACAAGAACAACAAGAAAAGGAACAACAAGAATAAGAACACGAAGAATAACAACAAGTACAAGAAGAATCAACAACAACTACTGCTGATACTACTACTACTACTACTACTACTACGACTACGACCGACTACTACTACTACTACTACTACTACTACTACTACTACTCCCATTACCATTACTGATGTTGCTGCTACTACTACCACTACTACTACTATACTATTCTTACTATTGCCATTATTTCTATTATAACAACAGTATTATTGCTACTGTACTACTACCACCATCACTACACTACTACTACTACTACTACTACTACTACTACTACTACTATAACTACTACTACTACTATTACTACTAATACTACTACTACTTATATTCTTATTACCATACAATGCTCCTCAACATTCGTTATTATAGGTATATATCAACATACATATTATTATTTTAACATATTATGAAGTCACTTTGCTTGAAAACCTGTGTTGATATCCTATGATGGAATAATACTACTGTGATTTACTCATTTACAGTAAATTTACTGTGTGAGTTGAATTAAACTCTAACTGTGTGAGTTGAATTAAACTCTAACTGTGTGAGTTGAATTAAACTCTAACTGTGTGAGTTGAATTAAACTCTAATGTATCTAACGTATCATTCGTATCCCTCCTCTCTCAGTGAACGGACGTGCTCCTTGACCGCTCCTTCACTACCCTAACCATACTTGCCTAGGTGTCCACTGGCTGCACCGGGTGTATTTATTGACATAATACGTACTTGAACTGAGTACAGTGCTTGCATTGACAGTGACTACAAGTATATTGTAAGCACAAGCACTCCAACATACCATAAAGTGCAAAACATAACAAAGGAAAAACAAAGACAGTTCGTGAAACTACCAGTTAACAAGTGTCATGATGCCTTCTACACGCGGCAACTCCAACCGTCGTTTCCTGGACCAACAGCAACAACAACAACAACAGCGACAACAGCAACATCATCAGCAACAGACGAAACAACAGGAACAACAACGGGGGCAACAGCTGCAACGGCAGGCACCACAGCCCCAGTTGCTAGGTGCCAATAGTGACCCAAATATGGAAAATCTGGCAAATCTAGACGAGTGTGAACTGACCCAGTTGACTTACTCGCTGTCGGAGGAGTCTAAAGTGCTCGTTAATATTCTGACACGTATGATCTCTATGAAAATCAAGGATGAAATTAAAGGCTTAAAAGATAAACTTGAAGAAAAAGACTCCCAGATAGAAAGTCTAAAGGAAGATATCTACCAATTGAATGAAAAAATACAGATACTGGAAACAAACAAGGATAGTGTCGACCAGTACGAACGGCGTGACACCATTATAGTGAATAGTTCTGTGCTACCGGAAGAAAATCCAGCAGAAAACGCCACCAACATCATCACATCTATGTTTAAAGACCATCTAAAAGTGAACATCAGTTACAGTGACATAAACATAGCACACAGAATTGGATCAGTGAACACACAACGCAAACGACCTATCATAGTGAAGCTCACGAATCGATCCCTAAAACACGACCTCATAGGAGCCTGCATCAAAATGAAACCACAACTCTACATAAACGAAAGCCTCACGCCGAAACGACTCAGCCCCTTCAAAAACATCCTCAACATCAGACGTGAGCATTGGGACAAGTTTCAGCAGTGCCACACTATAGATGAGAAGATAATCATCAAACTCAAGAACTCCACCGTCAGACATGAAATAATAGATGAACGGACATTGCTCGCCTTCCTGGATAAGTACCCCCAAATGAAAGACTCATACCTCTTGACAGTTAACTCTGCATAAATAAGTCACATACTATCCTCACATCAAACATACCGGCGTTCTTACTACCACTATCACAACCACCACCACCACTATTACTACTACTACTACTACTACTACTACTACTACTAGTACTACTACTACTCTACATAGTTACATTGACATTATTTTTATTAATGATTTCTAATAAATTGTTTACATTTGCATATCGTAGCTTTTAAAATATGTGGTATTCTCTGCTGTGAATTATAGTTTTACTCATTATTATTTTTACTAGTATTATTACATTATTATTATTATTTTTATTATTATAATTATTATTATTATTATTATTATTATTATTATTATTAATATTATTATCATTTATGTACTCATTACTCAAACGTCTAAATACTTTACTACTCCTACTTCTACTACTCCTACTCCTGCTATGCTACTTCTATTATTACTACTACTACTACTACTAATTATACTGCTACTACTATCTACACTACTATTACGTCTACTACTATTACTACCACTACATTAATTTTATTATACCACTATCAGACTAACACTAATAATTATTCTACCTCCACTACTACTACTATTCACTACTACTACTACTACTACTACTACTCACTACTACTACTACTACTCACTACTACTACTGCTTACTACTACTACTACTACTACTACTACTACTCACTACTACTACTGCTTAGTACTACTACTACTACTACTACTACTACTAGTACTACTAGTACTTACTACTACTACTAATTACTACTATTACTACTACTACTACTATTACTACTACTACTACTACTACTACTACTACTACTACTACTACTATTATTACTACTACTACTACTACTACTACTACTACTACTACTACTATTATTACTACTACTACTACTACTACTACTACTACTACTACTACTACTAACCACTACTATTACGTTTACTATGTTTACTACCACTATATTATTTTTACTATACCACTATCGGTACTACCACTAATTACCCTACCTCCATCACTACTACTACTACTACTACTACTACTACTACTACTACTACTACTACTACTACTATTATTACTACTACTACAACTACTACTACTACTACTACTACTACTACTACTACTACTACTACTAGCACTACTAATGTTACTACTAATACTCTTACTACTACTAAGTACTACTACTACTACCACTACTGCACACACTGATATTAGTTATCACTACCAATAAAAATACCACTAACTACCACTATTACATAAAAACGACAACAACAACAACAATAACATTAGCAACAACAAACTTCAACTCCTACTACTACCACCACCATTACCACCACCACAACAACAACAACGACAACTACTACCACTACTACTACTACTACTACTACTACTACTACTACTACTACCACTAATTACTCCCACTAGATCCAAATACCATACGAAAACTCCTCTACTACTATTGCCTAAATACAGCTGCAACAACATCAATAACAGCAACAGCAAGTACAACAATAACAACAACAACAGCTGCTACTACTACTACTCATACTTTTCTCTGCTAGGTGTTACTACTACTATACATTATTACTACTATTAGTATTTCTACTACAACTACTAATATAGTGGTAATACTAAAAATATTATTAGAAGCAAGTCTCTACACAAATGTGTGTATTATTGGGTATATGTATGTTTGTTTATATACTATATGTATGGATAACAACAACAACAACAACAACAAAAACAACAACGAGACCAAGAAGAACACGAACAACAAAAACAAGAACAACAAAACAAGAACAATAAAAACATGAACAACAAAACAAGAACAACAACAACAAGTGCAAGAACAACAAGTGCAAGAACAACAAGAACAAGAACAAAAACAACAAGAATAACAAGAACAATAAGAACAAAAACAAGAACAATAAGAACGGGAACAACATGAACAAAAACATCAAGAATAACAAGAACAATAAGAACAAAAACAAGAACAATAAGAACGGGAACAACATGAACAACAAGAATAAAAAAGAAAAAAAAACAAGAGCAAGAAAAACAAGAACAAGTACAACAAGAAGAACAAGAACAAGAACAATAAGAATCAGGAACAACAAAAACAAGAACAACAAGAGCAAAAACAAAAAGAACAAGAACAAGAAAAGGAACAACGAGAATAAGAACACGAAGAATAACAACAAGTACATGAAGAATCAACAACAACTACTGCTGATACTACTACTACTACTACTACTACGACTACGACCGACTACTACTACTACTTCTACTACTACTACATATAATACCTCCATCCCATGTTTATTGATGTGTCAGTTAGGGGCTCTATTACTTGGAGGTCATTAGCCCCAGCTCTCGCTAATGACTGTGGCATCCAACCATATCTAATACTCTATAATATAAACATTAGTTGTTAACTATAAATTCACTCTACCTCTACTCTATCTACTCTTATGCCACTCTCCACCACTGTAGCCTCGCAGTCGAGGCCTCCTAAGTCTGCAGGTATGGGAGTGGAATGCCTTGTCCCCCTGAGACACAGGAGGGCAGATCTGAGGAGGGAGAATGAGAGACGGCACCTCATCCATGCGACGACATGGCTCCTTGGCTGGTGATTCTTTTCTGCCATTAGGTCGGCTAGTCTTGAGTAGAAGCACTGAGCCTTGGAGCCCATCCCGCCAGATGTGGTGAAGACCAGAGGTGTGAAGCTGCCCTGGTCAACGTGTTGGATTCTCTCCCCATACGCTCGGATCTTCTCCTGCTCATTCTTGCGGTGGGCGGCCTCCAGGGAGAGTTCGTGGTGACAGGCGGCCATCGGGTCAAAGATCTGTATGTTCATGAATGCTTTATGTCCCCTTGTCCAGAACCCTCGTGCACTGACGTCGACTCGAGCCTCGTTGGTGGTGTTGGCTGTTCTGTAGCGCAGGTGCTCGCCGTCTAGCGGCAGGAGGGTCGGTTCAGTGGAGACATCGTGGCACACCTCCTTGAGCATGCTGGCGGTCAGATCTCTCACCTCATCGTGCCTGATGCATACGAATCCCCCCTTATTGCACGTCATGGTATGGTTGACGTCATTAGGGGAGCCACACACACAGGTACTGGGGAGTCCTTCCATCGGCCAGCTGTACCTCAGAGCAATGGCGTCGACAAATTCTTGTTTGTTGAGGCTGAAGCCCTTCGCTCTGATGGGCAGTGACGTTAGCCAGTTAGAGGCTCCCGTTTCCTGTGCAGTGAGGATTTTTCTCACTGTGGTTGCAGGCAGGATGTTTATCAGGTCTTCGAGACAGTTTCGTTGATGTTGTTGCCTATCTCAGTGACTGCACTTTGGGCTATTTCACCATGTGCGTCCTGAGCAATGATCTTCTCTGTGAGGGACCTGGTGAGCTTGAGGGAGTTGAGGTTCTCCACAGTCGCCAACTTCTCAGGGGAGGTGATTCCTATCCCGACCAGTCTTGGTGGAAGTTCGAGCAGCGCCCTTTCCCCATCTCCGATGGTGTGGTATCTAAGTAACGCTGGGAGGAAGGTGTTCCTTATCGAGACCTCCAGTGGTGCAAGGAGAGGGCTGATGCCTGGGATGGTGCGCATGGCGAATCTCCATCGATGCTGCAAGCCGTGGGTGTAGGCGGAGTAGGCTGCATGAGGCTCAGTCCTGGCCATGTCAGACAGGACTTCCACCTCAAGTATCCACTCCTTCACCTTTTCTCCTATGTACTCCTTCTTGAACTCCTCTGTTCCGATGACAGCACCCAGATGCCGTTGTCCATCCTTTGTTATTATAACTCCACTGCCACTGAAGCTATCCACTGCACTGTCATAGTGTTCAGGCTTTACAATAAGGACGGACTTAGCGGCATTGGGTGTGTACCCTATGATGGGACCATTGTCGTTCACTAAGCCCCACCATTTTTTCAAGGCTGTTATTTTGCCGGCCCCTGACAGGTCATCTGCGTACGCCACTTGCTTCACACTCGTTTTCTCATATGAGATAACTTGTTGCAGCACTGAAAGTCCGAGGGCGTACATCGCCATGGCCACTGGGTCACCTTGTGTTGTCCCTTCCATGGACTTTAACACCTTAACACTATTACCACTATCACTACATATGTACAAATCCGAGGGGTCAGTATATGTGTTTTCTACATATTGTGCCAGAGAGGGACATTTTACTCGAATGTTGTGAAGCATTGTTTTTCTGTTAATAGTGTTGAAAGCGTTTTTGGCGTCGACTAATAACACCGCTTCACAATTGTCTTCACTGAACATTTCCCTCATAGCGTGGATGGCGGCTTCCCCTCCTGCCTGCTGTCCTGCACATACTTGCAGGTTCCCCGCTGCCCTCCTTACGTCGTCCTTGACCACTGTCATGACGCATTTACCCACGATGCGTCTTATCACCTCGCCGATGCCAATTGGTCTGCATCCCGGCTTTTTGTCCAGCGGAATTAATCGGCATGCGGTGAGAGCCTCGACGTGGTGACAATTTGTGGTGGCAAGCTTCCTCGCCAGTGCTGCCAGGGCGCCGTATAGGTCGTTAGCGGCGCTGCCACAGAGTGCGCCGCTCAACAGGCGACGCCACCCTCTAGCATCTAGTCCTGAGGGACCAGCACTGCCGTGTGTCTGGAGAGACTTCTTCCAGATCATCTCTCCAGTTATCACCTCGTAGATGACATCATTGGGCTTGCGGAAAGGCCCCTGCATCCTGAGGCCCACCTCGTCACTGGGGGGAGGATGTTTTTCCTTCAGCAGGTGGATGGTTTCCCTGGTGAGGGGCAACACTCCACCTGACTGCTGTTCATTAAGTGCCCGCAGAGCCCTGGAGACCTGTCCTTGCCGCATATTGCCAGCGAAATTACGGGCTTTGTCTTCCTGCCTTTGTTGGTTTCCTGATGGTCTTGGCAGCCTCTTCTGGATGGCTCGGGCTTCCTCCAGGAGCTCATCCAGTTGGTTGTTCTGCCATAGACCCACTCTTCTTGCGACGGCTTTCACGTTTTCCGCCACCTTCGCATTTCTATGTGTCTTTTGAAAGAAGAGTTTTGGCAGTGTGAAGAATAATTTCATCGCATACGGTGCGAGGGGTGACTCTTGTAAGTAATTGTTGAGGAGGATGACCATCTCTTGTACAATTTTGTTGGTGGCTGCACACTTTGGTGGATCGAACAGATGACATGTCGACCACCCAACTAATTCTGTGTAAGTGTTGTTCACCCACATGGTTGTTTCTTCTTCTGTTAGTCCTTTCCAGACTAAGTTTCTCCTCTCGTTTGTATGTCTCGCGGCGTACACATTGTGTTGCGGTAGCGATGGGGCGTGTTGTGACGGTGTTGATGGCAGGGCAGCCTCCCCTCCCATCTCTGTCTCCATCGTTCGCTCATCCTGCTGAGATTCCTGGCTGTCCCCTGGCTCCTCCTCCCTCTCACTGCCCTGGTGGTCACGTCCCAGGGGGTTTTGGCATCCATCTCCCTTTCTACAATTTATACACTTTTTGTTTTGTCTCACACATTGACAATAATTAACACATCTGTGTTCCTCTTTTGTACACTGACAACATCTTCTTTGTGCAGGTGGGTTAGACATTGTATTAATAACATGACATTATTAGAGAGAGAGAGAGAGAGAGAGAGAGAGAGAGAGAGAGAGAGAGAGAGAGAGAGAGAGAGAGAGAGAGAGAGAGAGAGAGAAGTGAAGGAGGGAGGGGAGGGGAAGAGGTAGGAGGGAGGAGGGAGAGCGAAGGGAAGTAGGGGGAGAGGGAGGGTAAAGGGAGGGGTAGGAGGGAAGGGGAATAGGGGAAGAGAAAGAGAGAGAAAGAGAGAGAGAGAGAGAGAGAGAGAGAAGTGAAGGAGGGAAGGAGGGAGGGTAGGGGAAGAGGTAGGGGGGAGGAGGGAGAGAGAAGGGAAGCCGGGGGAGAGGGAGGGGTAGGAGGGAGGGGAAATAGAGGAAGGGAAAGTGACAAAGTGACAACAGAGAGAGAGAGAGAGAGAGAGAGAGAGAGAGAGAGAGAGAGAGAGAGAGAGAGAGAGAGAGAGAGAGAGAGAGAGAGAGAGAGAGAGAGAGAGAGAGAGAGAGAGAGAGAGAGAGAGAGAGAAGTATGAGGGAGGTGGGCGAGAGAGATAGGGAGAGAGAAGGGAAGGAAGGAGGGAGGGATGGTAGAGGGAGAGGTGGGAGGGAGGAGGAGTAGGGGAGGGGGGAGTAGGGGAGGGGGAGGCGACAGCAGAGAGAGAGAGAGAGAGAGAGAGAGAGAGAGAGAGAGAGAGAGAGAGAGAGAGAGAGAGAGAGAGAGAGAGAGAGAAGGGAAGGAGGGAGGGAGGGAGGGTAGAGGGAGGAGGAATAGTACTACTAGAGAGAGAGAAAGAGAGAGAAAGAAGTGAAGGAGGGAAGGAGGGAGGGTGGGGGAAGAGGTAGGAGGGAGAAGGGAGAGAGAATGGAAGCCGGGGGAGAGGGAGGGGTAGGAGGGAGGGGAAATAGGGGAAGGGAAAGTGACAAAGTGACAACAAAGAGAGAGAGAGAGAGAGAGAGAGAGAGAGAGAGAGAGAGAGAGAGAGAGAGAGAGAGAGAGAGAGAGAGAGAGAGAGAGAGAGAGAGAAGTATGAGGGAGGGGGCGAGAGAGATAGGGAGAGAGAAGGGAAGGAAGGAGGGAGGGATGGTAGAGGGAGAGGTAGGAGGGAGGAGGAGTAGGGGAGGGGGAGTAGGGGAGGGGGAAGCGACAACAGAGAGAGAGAGAGAGAGAGAGCAGGAGAGGTAGGACGTAGGCCTGGGAGCTCCGTGTGTTTGTGTTTTTCTGCGCGCCATTCGTCTTCTCCTTGGTACCAGGATACATCAGTGCCCCAGGAACGTAAGTGCAGTGCAGTGAACCACAGTGAAACACAGTGATACACACGCAGTGACTTAAAAACACGAAAATACTGTACTGAAGGTGTTGTACTCCACTGCACTACTGTGTGACCTGACTCCGCCCCGTGACCTTGAAAAGGGATCAGGACCACCGCCGCCTCACTCCCCAGCTCCCACCTACCCTCCCACATCTCTCTCTCTTTACGCTACTGCATACACATACCTCTCTCACTAGCAGAAATGGTATCTGAGTGCTTTGAGAGCTTAATCGAAAGGCCCAGTGGTATCAGTGGTTACCGTCCTGCGTCCTGGTGTGCTGTCTGTGGCCGAACGGTGTCATCACAGACAGTCAAGAGGTGCAACACTCAGGGCTGCCCTAACCTGAGCCACGTTGTCTGCCTAGGTGGGGAGACAGAGTATAGATGTGGCAACACAGGGCAGCTGCGCGTCAACGCTGGAATTAATGACCCTGTGTCGCCCTGTGTCACACTGCCGGCCCATCCTACCCCTCCCCCCACGGACTTCACAGAAGAGGAATCAGACGACATAGACGAATTACGAAGGGAAGAACTCAAAACGCTTGTAAGAAATCTTCGTCGGGACCTAACCTCAACAAAACAGCAGCTGAACAACTACAGGTGTATTCAGGACTACTTAATCGTCAGACGAAGAACGCTGGTGGAAGAAATGAATACTGTAGACACTCTCCTTGCCACTCTCACATTTGAAGAAAAGCAGCAGAGGTCAGTCGCGTGTTCCGCCCGACCTCACAACATTATAGCAGAGTGTGAGGCAGCGACTCCCGCGCCCAGCGGGGACAGTACTCCTCAGCCTAGTCGCTCTCCCTCCCCCACTCGCTCATCCTCCCCTTCTTCCCCTCCCGCCCCCACTCTCACTCTCACCCAGCACACCTTGCCTGAGGAGACGGACTCTTCACCACCACGTGAGGTCACAACCAGCAGAGTCGCCAACGACGAGAGTGGGGCTGAGAGGCAGCACAGCTCACAGCAAAGCAGCCAGGGAGCAAGCGGGAAACGCCAACATCCCAGGAAAAAAAAGAGACCAGCTACAAGAGGAAATACGCCTCAGTCAGGGCAGCAGCCACGACAAGAAGCAGTCGGTCCAAGGCTGCAGCAGGCCAGGTGTCCTCACTGCAGGCGTCACGGTCACACTCAGGAGCAGTGCCCGAGGAAGGCGTGTGAATACTGCCAAGGCCGCTCACACTACTCCCTCCATTGCCGAGTGAAAATAGCGGACGAGAGGCAGAAAGAGCTGGTGCAAGCAGTCCGGCAGAGTAGCCAGGATACGCTACTAGCACTGAGGGGAGTAGTCTGGCAGCTGCAGCAGCCTACGACTCAACAGAGGGTGGGGCCCACACTGGTAGCCCCCCCAGGACCGCCAGTTTCCCGCCCCGCGTGGCCCCTCACCCAGCACACAGCGCCTGTCTTCCAGTATGGAGCAGCACCGCAGCACTCCCCGGCGAGGCTACACTCCTACCAATAGTGAACTCAGAGTGGTGTCTGCAAACCTAAGAGGCTTCCACACAAATGTGGGGGAACTCACTCGCAGTGTTATCAATAAGAATAATGTAGACTTAGTGTTTGTGTGTGAGACATTCCTCGATGATAAAGTGCCCAGTACCTATGCCCGTGTCAGAGGCTACTCCACCTGGATTAGAAAAGACAGAAGTACACAAGGTGGCGGTGTAGCGTTCTGTCATAAAGAGACTCTCAACGTCCAAGTGGTGGAGCCTCCTATACCAGTGCCCAGAGAACTTGAACTCATCGCTCTGAAAGTAATAGACTGTAACGGGAAAGGCATATTGTGTGTGGGCTGTTACCGGCCTCCATGTCAGGGACCAGAGATATTAAACTACCTCACTGAGAACCTTGACACCATGATGACAGCCAGTCAGTGTGACAGCGTGGTGGTGTTGGGCGATCTTAACCAGCACATGGTTCAGCAAGCATTCAACACGCTGCTGGTTGTGTACAATCTACACAACCATGTCACATTCCCCACACACCGCTCCGGCTCATCCCTGGACCCCGTTGTAACGGACCTCCCTCACCACTCCATACAGTGCTTTCCCCTAGACTTTGTTGGCACCTCGGACCACATAGCAGTCTTCACCAAGATCCAGTTCAGAAGACCAAGTGAGGAGACAACAGCTCGCAATCTCTGGCGGTGGGAGGCGGCCAACTGGGACGCTCTCCGGGCTGCTCTGAGGAACACAGACTGGGGGGAAGTGCTGAGTGGTGAGGTTGACCAGCAGGTCCAGCGACTCAGCGAGCTGCTCCACGCCCTCCAGCTCAGATGGGTGCCTCACTCCAACCACACCACCAAGGCATCGGACCAGCCCTGGTTTGGCCCAGAGTGCCGCGCTGCCGCTGATGCCAAGTATCGTGCCTGGCGTGCTTTGAAGAGGCACCCCAGTGTCAGAACCAGGCAAAGACACAGAGCGGCTACAGCGCGCATGACAGCCACCCAGGAGTGGGCCATGGATGAGTGGAAGGCGAACCTCAGGAGCAAACTGAGGGGTGGTCAGGTCGGCAGCAAACGTTGGTGGAATCTCATTAAGGAACAACAGGGTGACACGCGGGGATGTTCGGTGCCTGCTCTCATCCGGCCAGACGGTAGTGTTGTTCAAACCGCCACAGACAAGGCGAATCTCCTGGCCGCCCACTTCGCCGCAAAAATGTGCATTCCCGAAGCAGAAAAAACACCACAAATACTACCACAGATAGTGAGTGAAAAAATAATGAGCATAGAAACCAGTGAAAAAGAAGTGAAAGTGCTGCTCCGAGACCTGGACGACAAGAAAGCGGTGGGGCCTGACAGCATCAGCCCCCGCCTGCTTCGACAGTGTGCTGAGGAGTTGGCGCGCCCTCTCGCCGCCATCTTCAATAATAGCTTGAGGAGCAGCACCTGGCCCAACTTGTGGGAAGTGAGCAGTGTGGTGCCAATTCACAAGAAAAGCTCAAAAACCGAAGCAAAAAATTACCGTCCTGTGTCCTTGTTGCCGGTGCTCAGTAAAGTGTTGGAAACGATAGTGGCCTCGAGACTCACGCAGCACCTTGATAGGCACCACCTGCTGAGCAACAGACAATACGGCTTCAGGAAGGGGAGGTCGGCGGGAGACCTGCACCTGCAACTCACGAGTGAGTGGAGCGCTGCCCTGGACAGGGGCAAGGCCGCCCTTGTCGTCGCTCTCGATATAGAGGGAGCTTTTGACAAAGTTTGGCATCCGGCGCTCGTCACCAAGCTCTACGCTGCCGGCGTGGACGGGCCGCTCCTCAAACTCCTCGAGAGTTACCTGAGGGACAGACACTTCAAAGTGACCGTCAATGGGCGTGATTCCAGGCTTCATCCCATCAGAGCGGGGGTCCCACAGGGTAGCTGCCTCGGCTCTCTGCTCTGGAATGTTTATATAAATGACCTGCTGCACCTTATCCCGAGCGCGAGAGCATACGCGGATGACCTCACCCTGTCTCTCTGCTACGGTCCTGAGGAGGAAGACGCCACTGTCAGCACGCTGAACGCCACTCTAAGCCGCATAGCAGCGTGGGGCGAAAAGTGGAAAGTAAAATTTGCGGCACACAAAACGCAGCTGCTCACCATCTCCAGACTCGGGACGGCCCCACGCCTTGTCTTCCAAGGCGACACGCTGACCCCACAGGACGAGGTGGAGGTGCTGGGGGTCACATATGATAGAAAGCTGTCCTTCAGATCCCACATAGAGCGGCTCGCCAGGGAGGCCTCAGGGAAGCTGGCATCCCTGAGGAGAATGTCACCTCTCCTGGACAGTAGGGGAATGGAAGTCCTCTACAAAGCCCAGGTTCGCTCGTCCCTGGAATACGCGTGCCTGGCATGGGGAGGTGCGGCCAACAAGCACCTGTCTCTACTGGACAAGGTACAGGAGAGGGCGGCAAGGCTCATCAGAGAGGCAGGACACCAACCAGCATTACAGAGTCTCCAACATCGGCGTGACGTGGCGGGACTCACTGTAATGTTCAAGGTGCAGCTACAGTGTGTGCCGCACCTACAGTCACTCCGGCAGCCTCCCCGACTGGCCCAGGTCGCTACCAGAGCCGTCACCTCAGCCCTGGAGGAACTGCTGCAAACCCGGTGCAGGACATGGCACCACCAAAGACAGTTTATTTACACTTATGTGAGCTGGTGGAATAAACTCATAGCCAGTGAGCAAAACATTGAAAATATTGCGAACTTGACAATGCAAAATTTTAAATGTAAAGTGAACGAGTGGCTGACACAATACAGACAGCAGTGATAAAAACAGAGTGAGGCTTTTAGATAGGTAACATTAACTATGTAACCTTTAGTCTCTAAGTTGTCACGATATTCTATATAATGTAGTGGTGACACCCTCTGTAAATTATGATGTATTTGGTATAAATAAAAAAAAAAAGAGAGAGAGAGAGAGAGAGAGAGAGAGAGAGAGAGAGAGAGAGAGAGAGAAGGGAAGGAGGGAGGGAGGGAGGGTAGAGGGAGGAGGAATAGGGGAGGGGAAAGTGATAGCAGAGAGAGAGAGAGAGAGAGAAAGAGATAGAGAGATGAGAGAGAGAGAGAGAGAGAGAGAGAGAGAGAGAGAGAGAAACATTTATGGTAAATATGGGACTTTGATATGTATTACAGGCACTTTACTCAGTATTCCCTACAATGTTTAGCGGCAGTAGTAGTGGCAACAACCGTCTTAGGAGTACCGTTACAACAGTTAGAGTGATAGTATATTACTACTGAAAATTTAATGAAGATCTGTAATTTTGGGTACTCATGTGGTGTGCATGGCTCCAATAAAATTAAATAGAAAGATTTATACCTAGTATTATAACAGAGGTATCAGTCTATAATATATAGTAAGATTTTTATAGAAATATACGGAGTAGGTGGCACCTGTATCCCCGACGGAGAGTGGATGGGCAGCTGCGCGGGCTGCTCGGAGTTTTCCCTACGCGATTTATCACCTGATAACCCTTCCCACCTAGTTCGACCCTTTCAACGGTCGCTCCGTGACGCTCACAACAACCACTGATTTCAGAATATGATAAATCAATATTTTTCACGTGATTTATACGAGTATTGACACTGATATTACACTGGGCCCACCCTCTCCACTTCACTTATCTCTGTGTCTTTTGTCACAAAATTTCACAAAGTTTTAACCTTAAAAATACACCTTAATCACGGAGCCACACACCCACACGTCTTACCCCTACCAAGCCTACTATAGTAGTAGGGTTATCAGGTGATAAATCGCGTAGGGAAAACTCCGAGCAGCCCGCGCGGCTGCCCATCCACTCTGCGTCGGGGATACAGGTGCCACCTCCTCCGTATATTTCTATATAAATCTTACTATATATTATAGACTGATACCTCTGTTATAATACTAGGTATAAATCTTTCTATTTAATTTTATTGGAGCCATGCACACCACGTGAGTACCCATAATTACAGATCTTCATTAAATTTTCAGTAGTAATATACTATCACTCTAACTGTTGTAACGGTACTCCTAAGACGGTTGTTGCCACTACTACTGCCGCTAAACATTGTAGGGAATACAGAGAAAAGTGCCTGTAATACATATCTAAGTCCCATATTTACCATAAATATTTCTCTCTCTCTCTCTCTCTCTCTCTCTCTCTCTCTCTCTCTCTCTCTCTCTCTCTCTCTCCTTCCCCCATCTCTCTATCTCTTTCTCTCTCTCTCTCTCTCTCTGCTATCACTTTCCCCTCCCCTATTCCTCCTCCCTCTACCCTCCCTCCCTCCCTCCTTCCCCTTCTCTCTCTCTCTCTCTCTCTCTCTCTCTCTCTCTCTCTCTCTCTCTCTCTCTCTCTCTCTCTCTCTCTCTCTCTCTCTCTGTTGTCGCTTCCCACTCCCCTACTCCCCCTCCCCTACTCCTCCTCCCTAATACCTCTCCCTCTACCATCCCTCCCTCCTTCCTTCCCTTCTCTCTCCCTATCTCTCTCGCCCTCCTCCCTCATACTTCTCTCTCTCTCTCTCTCTCTCTCTCTCTCTCTCTCTCTCTCTCTCTCTGTTGTCACTTTGTCACTTTCCCTTCCCCTATTTCCCCTCCCTCCTACCCGGCTTCCCTTCTCTCTCCCTCCTCCCTCCTACCTCTTCCCCTACCCTCCCTCCTTCCCTCCTTCCCTTCTCTCTCTCTCTCTCTCTCTCTCTCTCTCTCTCTCTCTCTCTCTCTCTCTCTCTCTCTCTCTCTCTCTCTCTCTCTGCTGTCGCCCCTCCCCCTCCCCTACTCCTCCTCCCTCCCACCTCTCCCTCTACCATCCCTCCCTCCTTCCTTCCCTTCTCTCTCGCCCCCCTCCCTCATACTTCTCTCTCTCTCTCTCTCTCTCTCTCTCTCTCGCCCCCCTCCCTCATACTTCTCTCTCTCTCTCTCTCTCTCTCTCTCTCTCTCTCTCTCTCTCTCTCTCTCTCTCTCTCTCTGTTGTCACTTTGTCACTTTCCCTTCCCCTATTTCCCCTCCCTCCTACCCCTCCCTCTCCCCCGGCTTCCCTTCTCTCTCCCTCCTCCCTCCTACCTCTTCCCCTACCCTCCCTCCTTCCCTCCTTCACTTCTCTCTCTCTCTCTGTCTCTCTCTCTCTTTCTCTCTCTCTCTCTCTCTCTCTCTGTTGTCACTTTCCCTTCCCCTATTCCCCTTCCTTCCTACCCCTCCCTTTACCCTCCCTCTCCCCCTACTTCCCTTCTCTCTCCCTCCTCCCTCCTACCTCTTCCCCTCCCCTCCCTCCTTCACTTCTCTCTCTCTCTCTCTCTCTCTCTCTCTCTCTCTCTCTCTCTCTCTCTCTCTCTCTCTCTCTCTCTCTCTCTCTCTCTCTCTCTCTCTCTCTAATAATGTCATGTTATTAATACAATGTCTAACCCACCTGCACAAAGAAGATGTTGTCAGTGTACAAAAGAGGAACACAGATGTGTTAATTGTCAATGTGTGAGACAAAACAAAAAGTGTATAAATTGTAGAAAGGGAGATGGATGCCAAAACCCCCTGGGACGTGACCACCAGGGCAGTGAGAGGGAGGAGGAGCCAGGGGACAGCCAGGAATCCCAGCAGGATGAGGAAAAAGAGCAAACGATGAAGACAGAGATGGGAGGGGAGGCTGCCCTGCCATCAACACCGTCAAAACACGCCCCATCGCTACCGCAACACAATGTGTACGCCGCGAGACATACAAACGAGAGGAGAAACTTAGTCTGGAAAGGACTAACAGAAGAAGAAACAACCATGTGGGTGAACAACACTTACACAGAATTAATTGGGTGGTCGACATGTCATCTGTTCGATCCACCAAAGTGTGCAGCCACCAACAAAATTGTACAAGAGATGGTCATCCTCCTCAACAATTACTTACAAGAGTCACCCCTCGCACCGTATGCGATGAAATTATTCTTCACACTGCCAAAACTCTTCTTTCAAAAGTCACATAGAAATGCGAAGGTAACGGAAAACGTGAAAGCCGTCGCAAGAAGAGTGGGTCTATGGCAGAACAACCAACTGGATGAGCTCCTGGAGGAAGCCCGAGCTATCCAGAAGAGGCTGCCAAGACCATCAGGAAACCAACAAGGGCAGGAAGACAAAGCCCGTAATTTCGCTGGCAATATGCGGCAAGGACAGGTGTCCAGAGTTCTGCGGGCACTTAATGAACAGCAGTCAGGTGGAGTGTTGCCCCTCACCAGGGAAACCATCCACCTGCTGAAGGAAAAACATCCTCCCCCCAGTGACGAGGAGGGCCTCAGGATGCAGGGGCCTTTCCGCAAGCCCAATGATGTCATCTACGAGGTGATAACTGGAGAGATGATCTGGAAGAAGTCTCTCCAGACACACGGCAGTGCTGGTCCCTCAGGACTAGACGCTAGAGGGTGGCGTCGCCTGTTGAGCGGCGCACTCTGTGGCAGCGCCGCTAACGACCTATGCGGCGCCCTGGCAGCACTGGCGAGGAAGCTTGCCACCACAAATTGTCACCACGTCGAGTCTCTCACCGCATGCCGATTAATTCCGCTGAACAAAAAGCCGGGATGCAGACCAATTGGCATCGGCGAGGTGATAAGACGCATCGTGGGTAAATGCGTCATGACAGTGGTCAAGGACGACGTAAGGAGGGCAGCGGGGAACCTGCAAGTATGTGCAGGACAGCAGGCAGGAGGGGAAGCCGCCATCCACGCTATGAGGGAAATGTTCAGTGAAGACAATTGTGAAGCGGTGTTATTAGTCGACGCCAAAAACGCTTTCAACACTATTAACAGAAAAACAATGCTTCACAACATTCGAGTAAAATGTCCCTCTCTGGCACAATATGTAGAAAACACACATAGTGACCCCTCGGATCTGTACATATGTAGTAATAGTGGTAATAGTGTTAAGGTGTTAAAGTCCATGGAAGGGACAACACAAGGTGACCCAGTGGCCATGGCGATGTACGCCCTCGGACTTTCAGTGCTGCAACAAGTTATCTCATATGAGAAAACGAGTGTGAAGCAAGTGGCGTACGCAGATGACCTGTCAGGGGCCGGCAAAATAACAGACTTGAAAAAATGGTGGGGCTTAGTGAACGACAATGGTCCCATCATAGGGTACACACCCAATGCCGCTAAGTCCGTCCTTATTGTAAAGCCTGAACACTATGACAGTGCAGTGGATAGCTTCAGTGGCAGTGGAGTTATAATAACAAAGGACGGACAACGGCATCTGGGTGCTGTCATCGGAACAGAGGAGTTCAAGAAGGAGTACATAGGAGAAAAGGTGAAGGAGTGGATACATGAGGTGGAAGTCCTGTCTGACATGGCCAGGACTGAGCCTCATGCAGCCTACTCCGCCTACACCCACGGCTTGCAGCATCGATGGAGATTCGAAATGCGCACCATCCCAGGCATCAGCCCTCTCCTTGCACCACTGGAGGTCTCGATAAGGAACACCTTTCTCCCAGTGTTACTTAGATACCACACCATCGGAGATGGGGAAAGGGCGCTGCTCGAACTTCCACCAAGACTGGGCGGGATGGGAATCACCTCCCCTGAGAAGTTGGCGACTGTGGAGAACCTCAACTCCCTCAAGCTCACCAGGTCCCTCACAGAGAAGATCATTGCTCAGGACGCACATGGTGAAATAGCCCAAA
This sequence comes from Scylla paramamosain, assembly GCF_035594125.1. Classification (NCBI taxonomy): domain Eukaryota; kingdom Metazoa; phylum Arthropoda; class Malacostraca; order Decapoda; family Portunidae; genus Scylla; species Scylla paramamosain. The sequence goes on along the minus strand of NC_087171.1, from coordinate 259,675 downwards.
GTGCAGTCACTGAGCAAGGACGAATTATATCTAGAGATAGGCAACAACATCAACGAAACTGTCTCGAAGACCTGATAAACATCCTGCCTGCAACCACAGTGAGAAAAATCCTCACTGCACAGGAAACGGGAGCCTCTAAATGGCTAACGTCACTGCCCATCAGAGCGAAGGGCTTCAGCCTCATCAAACAAGAATTTGTCGACGCCATTGCTCTGAGGTACGGCTGGCCGATGAAAGGACTCCCCAGTACTTGTGTGTGTGGCTCCCCCAATGACGTCAACCACACCATGACGTGCAAAAAGGGGGGATTCGTATGTATCAGGCATGATGAGGTGAGAGATCTGACCGCCAGCATGCTCAGGGAGGTGTGCCACGATGTCTCCACTGAACCGACCCTCCTGCCGCTAGACGGCGAGCACCTGCGCTACAGAACAGCAAACACCACCAACGAGGCTCGAGTCGACGTCAGTGCACGAGGGTTCTGGACAAGAGGACAGAAAGCATTCATGGACATACGGATCTTTGACCCGATGGCCACCTGTCACCACGAACTCTCCCTGGAGGCCGCCCACCGCAAGAATGAGCAGGAAAAGATCCGAGCGTATGGGGAGAGAATCCAACACGTTGACCAGGGCAGCTTCACACCTCTGGTTTTCACCACATCTGGCGGGATGGGCTCCAAGGCTCAGTGCTTCTACTCAAGACTAGCCGACCTAATGGCAGAAAAGAAGCACCAGCCAAGGAGCCATGTCGTCGCATGGATGAGGTGCCGTCTCTCATTCTCCCTCCTCAGATCTGCCCTCCTGTGTCTCAGGGGGAAAAGGCATTCCACTCCCATACCTGCAGACTTAGGAGGCTACAGTGGTGGAGAGTGGCATAAGAGTAGGTAGAGTAGAGGTAGAGTGAATTTATAGTTAACAACTAATGTTTATATTATAGAGTATTAGATATGGTTGGATGCCACAGTCATTAGCGTGACCTGGGGCTAATGACCTCAAAGTAATGGAGCCCCTAATTGACACATCAATAAACATGGGGTGGAGGTAGTAGTAGTAGGTAGTAGTAGTAGTAGTAGTAGTAGTAGTAGTAGTAGTAGTAGTAGTAGTAGTGATGGAGGTAGGGTAATTAGTGGTAGTACCGATAGTGGAATAGTAAAAATAATATAGTGGTAGTAAACGTAGTAAACGTAATAGTAGTGGTTAGTAGTAGTAGTAGTAGTAGTAGTAGTAGTAGTAGTAGTAGTAGTAATAGTAGTAGTAGTAGTAATAGTAGTAATTAGTAGTAGTAGTAAGTACTAGTAGTAGTAGTAGTAGTAGTAGTAGTGGTAGTAGTGGTAGTAAGCAGTAGTATTAGTGTGTAGTAGTAGTAGTAGTGAGTAGTAGTAGTAGTAGTACTAGTAGTGAATAGTAGTAGTAGTGGAGGTAGAATAATTATTAGTGTTAGTCTGATAGTGGTATAATAAAATTAATGTAGTGGTAGTAATAGTAGTAGACGTAATAGTAGTGTAGATAGTAGTAGCAGTATAATTAGTAGTAGTAGTAGTAGTAATAGTAGAAGTAGTAAGCATAGCAGGAGTAGGAGTAGTAGTAGTAGGAGTAGTAAAGTATTTAGACATATGAGTAATGAGTACATAAATGATAATAATATTATTAATAATAATAATAATAATAATAATAATAATAATAATAATAATAATAATAATAATAATGTAATAATACTAGTAAAAATAATAATGAGTAAAAATATAAGTCACAGCAGAGAATACCACATATTTTAAAAGCTAAGATATGCAAATGTAAACAATTTATTAGAAATCATTAATAAAAATAATGTTAATGTAACTATGTAGAGTAGTAGTAGTACTAGTAGTAGTAGTAGTAGTAGTAGTAGTAGTAGTAGTAGTAGTAGTAATAGTGGTGGTGGTGGTTGTGATAGTGGTAGTAAGAACGCCGGTATGTTTGATGTGAGGATAGTATGTGACTTATTTATGCAGAGTTAACTGTCAAGAGGTATGAGTCTTTCATTTGGGGGTACTTATCCAGGAAGGCGAGCAATGTCCGTTCATCTATTATTTCATGTCTGACGGTGGAGTTCTTGAGTTTGATGATTATCTTCCAATCTTTAGTGTGGCACTGCTGAAACTTGTCCTTATGCTCACGTCTGATGTTGAGGATGTTTTTGAAGGGGCTGAGTCGTTTCGGCGTGAGGCTTTCGTTTATGTAGAGTTGTGGTTTCATTTTGATGCAGGCTCCTATGAGGTCGTGTTTTAGGGATCGATTCGTGAGCTTCACTATGATAGGTCGTTTGCGTTGTGTGTTCACTGATCCAATTCTGTGGGCTATGTTTATGTCACTGTAACTGATGTTCACTTTTAGATTGTCTTTAAACATAGATGTGATGATGTTGGCGGCGTTTTCTGCTGGATTTTCTTCCGGTAGCACAGGACCACTCACTATAATGGTGTCACGCCGTTCGTACTGGTCGACACTATCCATGTTTGTTTCCAGTATCTGTATTTTTTTATTCATTTGGGAGATATCTTCCTTTAGACTTTCTATCTGGGAGTCTTTTTCTTCAAGTTTATCTTTTAAGCCTTTAATTTCATCCTTAATTTTCATAGAGATCATACGTGTCAGAACCTTAACGAGCACTTTAGACTCCTCCGACAGCGAGTCAGTCAACTGGGTCAGTTCACACTCGTCTAGATTTGCCAGATTTTCCATATTTGGGTCACTATTGGCACCTAGCAACTGGGGCTGTGGTGCCTGCCGTTGCAGCTGTTGCCCCCGTTGTTGTTCCTGTTGTTTCGTCTGTTGCTGATGATGTTGCTGTTGTCGCTGTTGTTGTTGTTGTTGCTGTTGGTCCAGGAAACGACGGTTGGAGTTGCCGCGTGTAGAAGGCATCATGACACTTGTTAACTGGTAGTTTCACGAACTGTCTTTGTTTTTCCTTTGTTATGTTTTGCACTTTATGGTATGTTGGAGTGCTTGTGCTTACAATATACTTGTAGTCACTGTCAATGCAAGCACTGTACTCAGTTCAAGTACGTATTATGTCAATAAATACACCCGGTGCAGCCAGTGGACACCTAGGCAAGTATGGTTGGGGTAGTGAAGGAGCGGTCAAGGAGCACGTCCGTTCACTGAGAGAGGAGGGATACGAATGATACGTTAGATACGTTAGAGTTTAATTCAACTCACACAGTTAGAGTTTAATTCAACTCACACAGTTAGAGTTTAATTCAACTCACACAGTTGTTGTTCTTTTTTGTTGTTCATGTTTTTATCGTTCTTGTTTTGTTGTTCTTGTTTTTGTTGTTCGTGTTCTTCTTGGTCTCGTTGTTGTTGTTGTTGTTGTTGTTGTTGTTGTTATCCGTACATATAGTATATAAACAAACATACATATACCCAATAATACACACATTTGTGTAGAGACTTGCTTCTAATAATATTATTAGTATTACCACTATTAGTAGTTGTAGTAGAAATACTAATAGTAGTAGTAATATATAGTAGTAGTAACACCTAGCAGAGTAAAGTATGAGTAGTAGTAGTAGCAGCTGTTGTTGTTATTGTTGTACTTGCTGTTGCTGTTATTGATGTTGTTGCAGCTGTATTTAGGCAATAGTGGTAGAGGAGTTTTCGTATAGTATTTGGATCTAGTGGGAGTAATTAGTGGTAGTAGTAGTAGTAGTAGTAGTAGTAGTAGTGGTAGTAGTTGTCGTTGTTGTTGTTGTGGTGGTGGTAATGGTGGTGGTAGTAGTAGGAGTTGAAGTTTGTTGTTGCTAATGTTATTGTTATTGTTGTTGTCGTATTTATGTAATAGTGGTAGTTAGTGGTATTTTTATTGGTAGTGATAACTAATATCAGTGTGTGCAGTAGTGGTAGTAGTAGTAGTACTTAGTAGTAGTAATAGTATTAGTAGTAACATTAGTAGTGCTAGTAGTAGTAGTAGTAGTAGTAGTAGTAGTAGTATTAGTAGTAGTAGTAGTAATAATAATAGTAGTAGTAGTAGTAGTAGTAGTAGTAGTGATGGAGGTAGGGTAATTAGTGGTAGTACCGATAGAGGTATAGTAAAAATAATATAGTGGTAGTAAATGTAGTAGACGTAATAGTAGTGGTTAGTAGTAGTAGTAGTAGTAGTAGTAGTAGTAGTAGTAGTAGTAGTAGTAGTAGTAGTAATAGTAGTAGTAGTAGTAATAGTAGTAATTAGTAGTAGTAGTAGGCTCTGGTCTTCACCACATCTGGCGGGATGGGCTCCAAGGCTCAGTGCTTCTACTCAAGACTAGCCGACCTAATGGCAGAAAAGAAGCACCAGCCAAGGAGCCATGTCGTCGCATGGATGAGGTGCTGTCTCTCATTCTCCCTCCTCAGATCTGCCCTCCTGTGTCTCAGGGGGACAAGGCATTCCACTCCCATACCTGCAGATTTAGGAGGCCTCGACTGCGAGGCTACAGTGGTGGAGAGTGGCATAAGAGTAGATAGAGTAGAGGTACAGTGAATTTATAGTTAACAACTAATGTTTATATTATAGAGTATTAGATATGGTTGGATGCCACAGTCATTAGCGAGAGCTGGGGCTAATGACCTCCAAGTAATGGAGCCCCTAATTGACACATCAATAAACATGGGGTTTAGGTATTATTAAATTAAGTAGTAGAAAAAAAAAAAAAAAA
>NC_087171.1:242500-252500 GCF_035594125.1 Scylla paramamosain | reverse complement strand
CTAAGCCTAATCTAAAAGCGAAATACTGTTGATTGATGGCTCGCACCATGGTGGGAATCGCGCTGAGTCTGTCCCGGTCCGTGCGCGGCGCCTTTAGGGGCGTTATTTTGTTGTGGTGTCTGGTGGCACGGACCAGGTTAGGTGCGTCAGGCAGCAGCATGTGTCTGAGGCGTGGATGATGCAGAAGTCCCCTTCCAAACTTCTCCAGAGCCTCTCGGTGCCTGGTGGATAGTCTGGACGTCTAAACAGACTCAGGGTGGTCAGGGGTTCATCACAGGTGGTGTAGGCAGGGACAAAGATGTCCCTGCACGCCCTCTTCTGCACTCTCTCCAGCTGGAGCTGTTGAGTGTGTGTGAGGGAGGAGGACCACGCTGGGGAGGCATACATGAGTTTGGGGAGGATGAAGGTGAGGCACACTCCCCTTAACTCGTCTGTCAGTGTCCCCAGCGACCTGAGTCTGCGCATCATGTACAGCCTGTAGGTAGCGGATCTTACGGTGCTGGCGACATGCTGCTTCCAGGTCAGCTGGTCGTCCACCGTGACTCCGAGAAGCACATCCAGAGGCACATCGGACCACCCGGAGTGGGTTAGGGCCCACTGTGGGCTGGGGAGGGGTTACTGCTACAGAGGAGGTACAGAAATGCATCACCACAGTTTCGCTGTGGTTGATGGTCATCCTGCTCTCCTCCGTCCATGTCTACAGTCGCTCCAAAATGACTTGCAGTGGCGAGTAGTCCGGGCTCCTGTTGCAGACTGGGACGCCCACGGTGCAGTCGTACACATTGTTCCAGCGATGAGAGTGTCAGTGAGGGCGTCGTTAATGAGGAGGAGGAAGCATAGTGGGCTCATCTTGGTCCCCTTGGGGACCCCACATGTCAGCTTTTGGATATTAGACAGAGCCCTGATAGCAAACGGCCTGACGCCTCCCTGAGAGAATGTTGGCTAGCCACGCTACCAGGTTGGGAGAAAGACCTAGACTCATTGTTTTGCTGAAGACAACAAAGTTGATCAACAAGATCAAAGGCTTTTTCAAGTCCACAAAAGCAACAGCTAGAGAGGTGTTTCGCTTGTCCAGGTGGCTGTGGATGAAGTCAAGGAAGCTGGTCAGATAAGGGGAGATGGAGGTGGCTATAATATTTCCAAACTGTCTGATATCCACAGTATAACAAATTTTGGTGTAGGCCCAGTCATACACAAAATCTTCACAAATAAAGCTAGGGATGGGGGCGATAGAGACTGGCCTGAGGTCACCGAGTGACTGTGGACTGGAAGCTTTGCGGATGGGAGAGACGTAAGATGTCTTCCAGTCCACGGGGCAAGAGTGTTGGGAAAGAGAGGCGTTTATTATGGGACATAGCGGTGTTGCTGGCTCTTTCCATATGGGAAGGTCAGTGGGAGTGGTGGATCTTGATATCTTGAAGTATCCTCTGTATCTTGGTATCTTGGTATCTTTAAGTATCCTCTTAAAAACATCCACCCCTTGGACAGTGGGGGAAGGGGAGGGAGCGGGAAGATGGGCAGGAAGAGGAGTGTTGTGGAGGGGAGGGCAGGTGTGACAGATAGCGGCAAAGTGGTCGTTCATCTCCTGAGCCGCGAGATTAGCAGGAAGGTGTGAGGTGCAAGGAAGAGATGAAGTGTGCTTTTGTAGGCCACACAAATCTTTGCTGCTAGCGAACCACTGTCTGTTGTTGCCCTGCTTGAAGTGGTGTATCTTGTCCGGGTAATAGCTTGACTTGGCAGCCTTAATCTCCCTGATCACTCTGTTTCTTAGCTTCCTGTATAGGTCTGGGCAGGAGTGGAACGACCACGTCCGCTGATGCATGAGTCTTTTAATGCGGGGCGTCATGCAGGGGACATCAGATGTGTTTACTGTGACGCTCTCGGCTGGGAAGTAGCGGTGGAAGGATTCTGTGGTGGTGGTGACGTAATTGTGCCATTTTGAGTGGACGTCCTCCACATCCAGCACCTCGGTCCACGTGTGTTGTGTCACCCACTGCCCAAACTCCCTCATGGCTGAGTCAGGCATGGGGCGGTGGGTCCTGGTGACAGCTGGCCGGGTGGTCGAGGTGGTGGGTGTGGGTGTCCACAGTATGAAGAGGTGGGTCCTCCGTCCCATGGGAGGCAGCGGCTTAAGGGGCAAGTACTGCTGGCATAGGTCTGTTAGTATAAGGTCGAGGGTGGTTTGCTGGGTGATAGGGAAGTCCACGACCTGGGTGAGGTGTAACTGATGTAGGATATCGCTGATATACAATCCGTTAAAGTCCCCACAGATGACCAGCTTGGGAACAGGATACCTCACACTTAGGGCATCAGCAGTGTCACTGATGTGAGTGGTGAGTAACTGTGCTGTGGTGGCTCGTGGGGGGTAGTACACGATGCACACGATGATGGAGGCCGTGTTGCTGAGATGGCAGGGGGGCGTAACTCTCACCCACAGGGCCTCTACTCCGGCAGGAATGTTGACAGGCAGGTGTGAGAGGCTGAGGGTAGATTGGGAGAAAACGGCCACTCCGTCCTTCCCCCCGCCCTTCCTGCATCTTGTCCTGTGGTGATGGCAGAGCTGGTAGTCCTGCATCGTGCACACCTCAGGAACGACCTCCCACGCCTCTTTAACCGCCACATTGTCCGCACAAGTAGAGCTCACCGCCACAATCAGCTCGTCCATCTTGTTGGCCAGAGACGTCGCATTGAATAGGAGAAGGGAGGGAAGACTATACCACACACACGGCACTTCTGAGTGTTTGTATTCCCTCTTCTCCACCCAGCGGTCTTCTCTGGCACTGGAGGTCACTGTCTTGATGGGACGCACCACACTTTTACCTCCTCTCCATCCGCGGTTCCGAAATAGTTTCAAAGTCTTAAGGCACTGTGTAGATGGCGCTGCAAACATCAACAAACAGACCTGGGTAGTGCTTCAAGTTTTGCCAAGATTCTGCTGCCATACAGGCTTAGATCAGACAATATATTGCCTAAGGAGCTGCACGAGGGTAGAGTGGAGCCAAGACTCAGTTACTTGTAGGCCACTGAAGAAAGCTAGCCGGTAGTTAGAAGCTAGAATATAATGTGGCCGATCAACACCGGCCCCACCCCCTCTCCACCGCTGTGAAAACCGTTGCCATGGTAACGGCGACGCCAAACCACTGAAGAAAACGGGGTGCAAAGACTTAACGGGATACTTGTTTGTTTGTCCAAGATGGCTAGTTATGACAATGTAAACACAGTGAAGGCATTGTCTGCTACGGAGATCAATAAACTGACAGCGGCGCAGCTAAAATGTGCACTTAAAACAACTGTTGCACATCAGCCTCATGAAGAGCAGCCACCGAGCTCTGAATTACTCGAAGAAATAAGAAATATTCCAGAAGATTTGGCAGCTATGAAGGAGATGAAGAAAAAAATAGAATCACTGAATACAAGACTCGATGAAGCCTTCATGATTATCCACCAGCAAAACCGGTTCCTAGAATCCCTTGGCGCCAAAGAAAGGGTGCGGCACTTGGTTATAACTGGGGTCTTAGAGGATGACGACGGCCTGGAAACGACAGATGGAGAGAAGATCAAGACAGTGCTGGAAGCCGCGGGTTACGCCGGACCGATACGCACCGATGTATGGTCAACAATACGACTTGGACAGCCTGACGCACGGAGGAGTCGCCCTATTCACGTGACGCTGAAGAGCAGGATCAACGGAGCGAGAACTTGCGAGTGGAGAAGAACCTGAATGATACAGGAAGAGACTTTGAACGGATTTGCGTGAAGAAGGATGTTCATCTGGCCGCGAGGAGAGAAATGACAAGACTGAGGACCCGAGAAAATGAGGAGAAGCAGAAACCAGACAACCAGGGAGTGGAAATTACGTATGACTGGCGGCGGCGAGTATTGCTGCGTGTTGTGTTGTGACTGATAGGTATTTCCCAAATTTTGGCATGGAAAGAATTGGAATGGACAATTGAAAATATGTGCTTGTAATATCTGTGGTGTGAAAAATAAGCTCCAAAGCCCTGAAGTGATAAATGTTGCTTTAGAATTTGACATGATATGGATCACTGAAATTAAGTAACGTTAATTAGTAGCGTGGCAGGTTTTGATTTATATATGAATAAAAGTAAACAAAATACTCGGAGAGGAGGAATTATGATGTTGGTGAAGTATGTGTTGGTGCCATATATCACATGTGTCAACATTGCAGCAGAAGGACAAATATGGGTCGAGCTGTCCTGCTGCCCTGGGATGAGGCTTGGCGCCATGTATATCCCACCGGACGACTCGCCCTACCACGACCCGGCGCTGCTGTGGGAGGGGCAGGTGACCGACTGTGACGGTGCCATAGTGGTCACTGACTTGAACGCACGTGTGGGTTGCCTACGAAGTAGAAATGTAAACGGAAAGAGATGTGAATATAATGGTGTGAAAGATCTTATAAGCAATTGCATGGGCCGGGCAATACCCAACATGTGTGAAGAGAAAGAAATGGTAGTTGCTAACCATTTGAAATATGACGGAAAGCAGCGAGGAGGGAATTTATCTTTTAGGCGTAATGATCGCTGGACATCGGAAATCGACCTGTGTTTATCGACCTGTGTTTAGTTAAGTATAGCAGTTTGAATGTCCTGAAAGACTTATGTACACGCCAAGTTATGTCGTGCTCAGATCATGCGCCACTCACTCTAACAATTAAATGAGTAACGCCATCACGGCTACTTGAGCGCGCCAGTAACTTGGGTCGGACGCTCACACACAGTCCCCGCACCACTAATATCGTGACAGGCCTGCACCATGACAAAGTGGATATAGAAGCGTTCGTGACGAGGATGGCGCTGTGTGAGCCGCCAACCCTGGGCGTGGTGAATGAGGAAAGTGTGCGGGACGTGGTTAAGGAAAGCTGCAGGGAAGTTAATGGAATAAGAAAGGAGTGTAAAAAGACGAATGTTGCGCGTGAGGGAAGTGTAGACCTAAGAAGGAAAAGAGTCATGGAGGAAAATGACTGTGGGAAAATTTGGAAAGCAATTAACTGGAAAGGTGAAATCAATAGTAATGAAGGCAGTACCCAGCCTACTGAGACTCAATTTAAGATTCATTTTGAGGAATTATTGAATCCAGTGATGGAGGAAGTTGGAGAGGTAAACTTTGAGCAGGCACTAAGTATTCCCATTGTGGATGATCCTTTCACGTTTAGAGAGGTGGAAACAGCTGTGAGAGGGATGAATAAAAAGAAAAGTTTTGTTGGAATACGTCCTGCCCTATTAATGAACTTACCTATGAACTGGTTGATGTTTTTCCTTACAATGTTCAATGTAATTTTTGATAGTTTGTGTTTCCCACTAGCCTGGTGCTATAGTAAGTTAAGTGTATTATTTAAGTGTGGTGATCGCATGCTTTGTGATAACTACAGAGGTGTTAGTATAATGGACACCCTAGCTAAACTCTATGACACACTTATTATCAATACATTGAAAATGTGGATTGATGTGGACAATTGTCAAGCAGGACCAATGGAGGGAAGAGGATGCCTAGAGCAGATATCTACACTGAGATTATTGTGTGCTAATGTAAAATACAAGTAATTGAAGTTATATGTATTATTTATAGACTATCTTAAAGCATACGATAAAGTACCGAGGTCCAGGCTGATAGAATGCTTAAGATCAATAGGATGTGGAAGAAGGATGTTAAAAGCAATTTATGTTATGTATCGTTGCACATGTAACGTGTTTAAGAGTGCCACTGTGGAGTCGTCAGTGGGAGTAAGGCAAGGCTCACCTTCCAGTTGTCTAATGTTTGTGATTTACATTAACCAGATGATTCGTATCCTGAAGGAATAAATAGTAACTAACAGCTACTTGGACGCACTGCACACAACATCTCGGGATATGTGCATCAGGAAACTCAGAGCTGTCATCGATTATTGCAATGATTATGGAATAATATTTATTCAGATTACATATATGTCCTTGATTTTACACTTTTGGCGTTTACTAGAATTCGACTGATGTCTCATGACTTAAAGATCGAGACTGGACGTTGGAGTCGCATCTCGCGGGACTTGCGCGTGTGTGCATGTGACGGGCAGGCAACACAGACTCACCAACATGTACTGCTGGAGTGCGTCCTGACGAAATAGATCAACCAAAAATATATGATAAGGAAACAAAATTTAGACGAGTTATTTAAAGAAACTGAAGACGTAATGTTTTGTGTAGGTACGTGTGTGAAGTGTTGAATAGTTATAGGACCTAAAAAGAAAACAATACTTAATTAGAACTACCTATTGCATTAATATTGGTCAAATTGTGTTAGACGTTATGCTGAGTTATGTATCTATGTTAGTTATAGCATTGCTGCTAGTAATTGTTTCCTAATGCTGGTTACTTTGAATCGCCTAATTCTTAAACAATACTTAGGTGAAAGTGTTGTTATTTATGTTTGTAAATGTACGATTCTTTATTTGGACCACTGGCAAATTTTGTACCTTTCACTTTATTGTATGAATAATTTCTTTGGTCAGTAAAAGTAACTAATTATCACGTTTGTCGGCGGGTGACCGGACCCTCGCATACGACGCAGGAGGTAGTTGAGTTCGTACGTTTGCACGGCAAGACACACATTATCCTTTATGTGTCGACACGCACTCGCTAAATGTGTTCACAAGTACAACAATCTCACCAGGGCGAGCCTAAAACTAAAAACTAAGAGTTGAAAACTGAAAAAAAAACCGAGATCACTACCAATAGGGGGCGGGAAAGGCAGGAAGGCCAACATGCTGGCCGAGGCTGCTGTAGAGGGCCTAAGGTCACATGTTCTTTCCTTTCCCATGTGAGTGTGTGTGTGTGTGTGTGTTATAACAAAACAAGTGGCATTAAAAAGCACATAATTTAGCGACAAGCATTGCACGACAACAATACTGCGGTGATTAAATGTACTCCTGTAAAATGCTACGTGGCATCATACAAGCCAGACAGGAGGGGAGCAAGGCCCAGCGACCTTGAAAACAGCTGAGTGACTGACAAGAGGCAGAGAGAGAGAGAGAGAGAGAGAGAGAGAGAGAGAGAGAGAGAGAGAGAATAGTGCACTGTACAATTTTTTGTTTATTTCCGTGAATAAATTACGGTGTCCATGAATAGTATTATCTGTAATCCTGCGCACAGACACACACACACACACACACACACACACACACACACACACACACACACACTGATAACAATAAAAATAATAAAAAAATATGAATCAAGGAAAGATGGTAAAGCGGACACTGAGGGTTGCAAGGAAGTAGTAGTAGTATTAGTTGTAGTATTAGTAGTAGTAGTAGTAGTAGTAGTAGTAGTAGTAGTAATAGTAGTAGTAGTAGTAGTAGTAATAGTAGTAGTAGTAGTACTAGTAGTAATAGAAGCAGTAGTAACAGTAGTCGTAATAATAATTATAGTAGTAGTAGTAATAGTAGTAGTATTCATAATAATACTAAAAGTAGTTGTAATAATAATATTCGTAGTAACAGTAGTAGAAGTAGTACTAGTAACAGTTATCGTAATTTGATTTTCCTTCACAATTCTTCACTCCTTGTTTACTGGCGACACACACACACACACACACACACACACACACACACACACACCACCACCACCACCACCACCACCATGATCACCACACGCCTTCTGCTCTTGCTCGTTAAACACCCAACAGGAGGAGGAGGAGGAGGAGGTGGAGGAGGCTATAGATGACAAAGAGGAAAGAGTAGATGATCTAGAACAGGAATGATGTAAGGAAGAAATGGAGTTGGCAGCGTGGAGGAAGAGGAGGAGGAGGAGGAGGAGGAGGAGGAGGTAGATGAAAATGAGGAGAAAGATGAGGAGGCCCCGGCTTAATGAGGAGGGAGGAGTGGGCGCCTTGGAAAGAAATGAGAAATTTTGCCTCTTGATTGCGAATGAATGAGAGAGAGAGAGAGAGAGAGAGAGAGAGAGAGAGAGAGAGAGAGAGAGAGAGAGAGAGAGAGAGAGAGAGAGAGAGAGAGAGAGAGAGAGAGAGTTTGGTTATTTCCATTTGTCGATTCATAACACACGGAAAATTGAGCGAATATTTAAAAAGTTGACAAGAGGAATAACATAATGTAACTAATGTGACTGTTGTTGTTGTTGTTGTTGTTGTTGTTGTTGCTGTTGTGGTGGTGGTAGCGGGAGTAGTAGTAGTAGTGGTGATGGTGGTGGTGGTGGTGGTGGTGGTAGTAGTAGTGGTGATGGCGGTCATGGTGGTGGTGGTGGTGGTGGTAGTAGTAGTGGTGATGGAGGTCATGGTGGTGGTGGTGGTGGTGGTGGTGGTAGTAGTAGTAGTAGTGGTGATGGAGGTCATGGTGGTGGTGGTGGTGGTGGTGGTGGTAGTAGTAGTAGTAGTGGTGATGGAGGTCATGGTGGTGGTGGTGGTGGTGGTGGTAGTAGTAGTAGTAGTAGTGGTGATGGAGGTCATGGTGGTGGTGGTGGTGGTGGCGGTGGTAGTGTTTATATTCACACTCACTGCCTGACATCCTCCTTTGTGTGCGTGAAAACAGACCTTTTTATTCATTTATTTTCTCTCTCTCTAGCAATTAGACTCCCATGCTGCTGTGGCTTATATCTGTCAGTCAGTCAGTCAAGCAATCAATCTCAAGCACCCCGAAAGTCTAAAGCATTACTGAAAACCGTCTTGGTCTTCATCGTTACCTAAATGAGGAGTGATAGAAGAGAAACAGAAAAGAGGACAGTAAATAAGGTTTCAAGACACCTAGCCTTTAATTTTTGACGACCGCTTTTGACTCTGGAGACTGGCACCTCAGTGGGCCTTTATATATATATATATATATATATATATATATATATATATATATATATATATATATATATATATATATATATATATATATATATATATATATATATATATATATATATATATATATATATATATATATATATATATATATATATATATATATGGAACTCCTAACTGCTTCTGTATTTCCTCCTTCCTATGATTTGCATTGCTTCAAGAGGAAGGTCTCAAGACACTTCTCCAGCTTTTGATAATCCTTTTGGCCCAATCTTTTGATATCTTTTTTTTTTTTTTAGAAACAAGAATCTAAATGGGCCTTTTTTTTTTTTTCATAAATCATATTGCCCTTGGTCAGCACCTCTCTTCAAAAAAAGTTAAAATGATAAAGCATAAGAAGAAGAAGAAAGGAAAGAAGACAATAAAATTAAGAGACAGTTATGAGAAAGCCGACGAAAAACAAGAGGAATAGTAAGAGAAGCACCATTCTTAACCTCCTCCTAAAAAAGGACATTTTTAAAGAGAAAACCTAAAAGGAAGAGTCAGGAGAAAAGGCCAAAAGGAGATATTTATCAGGAAAAGGTCTATGAAGAAGAGGAAGACAAGCATAAAAAGAAGTCATTTAGAAGAATGCCGACGAAGAGAAAAAGGAAGAGGAAGGGAAGAAGACCAAAAACAAGACATTTATAAGAATAAAATTTGGAAAAAAGAGGAAGGGAAAAAAGCATTTTAAAAGAAAGCCAACGAAGAAGAAGAAGAAAAGAAAAGAAAAGAAAAGAAAAGAAAAAGAAGAAGAAGAAGTAGTGGTAATGGTAGCGGTGGTGGCGGTGGTGTTGGTGGCGATGGTGGTTTAAGGTTTTTATAAGGTTTTATAAGGTTTAGTACAAATATGAAAATTCATAAGGCATATTCTGCCGAGCCGAAGCTCCCTGGCAGAAAGACAATGAAGTTCGGGTGATTCACTCAGCACTGACTGGCAACACACAAATAATATAGGTGATCATAATTATAAAAGTAATAATCAGTAAATTTGACAATATTTTTATAATAAAAGAGCAAACTAGTAACAAAGAAAATACATAAACATAAATACCTTGAACTTTCTTTTGCTATTATATGCTAAAGAACCATTTTTAAATTATAGTTGTAGAAAGTAGTGGCAGGTAGAATCAAATCATTACTTGGTGGCGGTGGTGATGGCAGT
>NC_087171.1:155000-237500 GCF_035594125.1 Scylla paramamosain | reverse complement strand
GAATGAAAGGATGATTGAGGTGGTGAAAGAGTTTTTTGGAGAGAATGTGGCGTGCCAGGTGTATGAACAATTAGGATAGAGGATGCTGTTCGTTTCTCTTTTTTTTTTTCCCTTCTACAGGAGTTGCCGATCCAAAGGGCCTGGCTCAGGAGTGATCCTGTGCCACCTGTACCATCAAGATCAAGATCAAGATCAGATGATGTACCATCAAGATCAAGATCGAGCGTCCATATCAGATGTTGATATTGTGTCCGATCACAACATGCTGGTTGTGGAGTGGCTTGATGCAGGGTGGGAATGAAGTGAAAGTGGCAAGTAAGAGAAA
Organism: Scylla paramamosain; assembly: GCF_035594125.1. Lineage (NCBI taxonomy): Eukaryota > Metazoa > Arthropoda > Malacostraca > Decapoda > Portunidae > Scylla > Scylla paramamosain. The sequence continues at coordinate 237,175 of NC_087171.1, read as the reverse complement.
GAAGTGGAGACTGAGAGATGTACGGTGGGAGAACTTTCAGGTTGATCTGAGTGAGAGAAGCTGGGACGACGAAAGTGTGCATGACGTGGAGCATCTGAATGAGAAACTGGTTGAGGACGTGAGGGGTGCTGCTGAGAACCAGATAGGGTTTGTGAGAGTAGGTAGAAGAAAGAATGTATGTAAACCATGGTGGAATGATGAAATCATTCCACCAGGAAGGAGCGAAAGAGAATGAGTAGGACAGTGTAGATGGCTGAGAAAAAAGAGGCATGAAAGCGATGAGGCAGAGAATGAGTATCAGAATGCAATGGGCAGCGTATGTGAAGCAGCAGCGGTTGACAAGACGAATGATAATGAATGCTAAAGTGAAGAGTGAAAGGAGCGTGATTCAATCTTTAAGGGAGAAAGGTATGGAAGGTGGGCCGTGAATGGTACAAGTTCATGAGAGGTGAGAATATGTCAGGCAGTGTTGGTGTGGAGAGTCTAAAAGTGGAGGGTGTAGTTATAACAGAGAAGGATGGAATCAGGGAGGCAATCAAAGGGTTCTGGGAAGAAGTAGGTGGGGTAGGTGAGATGTTTAGTGTGAGAGAAGAATGTGTAACACTGGAAAGGAAGAATGCAGATGAACTGGATGAAAGAATCAGTAGGGATGAAGTGGAAAGGTGTGTGAGAAGGCAGAAGAATGGCAAGGCAGCAGGTCCAGATGATATACCCTATGAGTTCTACAAGAATGGTGGGGAGGTAGTGATAGACAGAATGACTGAGTTATTCAACCGAGTGTGGGATGAAGAGAGAGTGCCAAGAAAGTGGAATGAGAGCCGAGTGTGTCTGTTGCATAAGGGAGGATTTAAGTGTAAGAATGAGCTGAAGAACTACAGGCCAATTGCATTAGTGAATACAATAGGTAAAGTTTTCAGTGCAGTGTTGAATGAGAGACTGTGTAAATGGATTGAGACAGCTGGAGTGCTGGGTGGAAGAACAGAATGGTTTTCGTAGGGACAGGAGAGCTGAGGACAGTATGTTTGTGGTGAATGAAATGATTGAGAAGAAAAAGAAGGATGGGGGTAAATTGTACCTAGGTTTTTTGGATATAGAGAAAGCTTATGATAGAGTGAACAGAGAAATGTTAGGTAGAGTCTTAGAAAAGATTGGATTGAGTGCAAAGATAGTTAACATAGTGCAAAGTATGTATGTGGACACAAGAGCTAGATACAGGCTAGGAGACATAGAAACAGACTGGGTGAAGAGTGAGAGAGGAGTTAGGCAGGGCTGTATATTGTCACCAACCCTTTTTAGCCTGTATACTCGTACAGAGGAGCTAGCAGCCAGGATGAGAAGAATGAATGTAGGGGTAAGTGTGGGGGAATGATAAAGTATGTGTGCTCCTTTATGCAGATGATGTAGTTGTTATGAGGTGAATCGGCAGATGAGCTTCAAAGTTTGTTGGATGTAGTGGATGGCTATGGTAAAGACTTTGGAGTAAGGTTTAGCAGTGAGAAAAGCAAAGTAATGATTGTGAATTAGGTCAGAGGATGAAAGTAATGTGGTATGGAGACTTGGAGAGAATGAGTTGAGACAGGTGCAAGAATACAAGTACTTAGGGATGTGGATGAGTCCTAGTGGGTGTGCAAAGGCAAAGAATGAAAAGATAAGTATGGTAAACCAGTGGGTAGGTCGATTGGGAAGCGTGGCAAGGATGAGAGCAAGTAAGTATGATGTGTTGAGAGAAGTGTGGAAGAGTGTGGCTGTGCCATGTATAATGTATGGTATGGATGTGATTGCATGGAATGAAAGTGAAATTGATAAGTTAGAAGTGGGCCAGAATAGAGTAGCAAGGATGGCACTGAGTGCACCGAGGTGACAGCAGTTGAAGCCTTGAGAGGTGACATGGGATGGAGCACCTTTAGAGAAAGACTCACAAAAGCCACACTTAGGTACAAGATTAGGCTTGAGAGAATGGATGATGCAAGAATAGCAAGGAAGGTGTACCTGTGGAATGAAAGTGGAAGCAAATGGAGGAAGAGATGCATGAGAATGACAGACAGGAATGGATTGCAAGTTGTGTGGGCGATAAGAATGGCTGGTAGGAATCAAAATGAGCGTGAATGGGTGGTAACAAGAGGAGGCAGAGTGGGAGCCGAATTGGATGTGAGAAAATGGAAGAATGAGATAGACAAAGAAGTGAAATGTGTGGGACTGAATGAATGGAAGAATAAAATGGAAAGAAAGAAGACCCTGGAATGGTACAAGGAGAAAGAGGCCCCGAGGTATGAAAGGTGGTATGATGGAAGCCTGGGCGGTGATCTTCTCTTCCGAGCGAGGGCACAGTGTATGTTTAGTGCCCTAAGGGAGTGATGTGTTCCCTTGTGGCAGACGATTAATTACAAATCCTATCACTGGTTTAAAAGAAATACAAATATTGACACTTTTATAGATTTTTAATTGATAATGGAATCATCCGAATAATAATAATAAAAAGAAAGGAATTCAGAAATACAAAATAAATGGTAGCGTATTCTTCAATTACATAAAAAACTACGATGGAGATATTTTCACGACTACTGAGTTGCGGGGGAGACCAGAGAATAAATAAATAAATAACAAATATATACCCAAAAAGTATGTATAGACCTGAGGACAGTCTCACACGGTGATCTCGAACCAGGTGGTTTCACTAGTCCCGTGGAGAAAACCAACAAAAAAGAACAAAAAAATGCGAATATCTATCCACTCAGAAATAGTTTATCAACAGGAATGAATATCTGAGGAGAATCCGAGAGGGTCTGAGGAGAATCCGAGAGGGTCTGCTTTAGTAAAATTATTGTTAATCAAACACTTACTTAATATTACAGGAAATGGAGGAGGAGATTATCAGACTGCATGCTCACCTGAGGAGAATCCGAGAGGGTCTGGCTTTGCTTGTGAGGAAATCGGCGGGAAACTAAGGATAAAGGTTTCCAATGGGGAAATTTATTAAGAGTTATAATTTTGTTTTTAGTGGGGGGGGCGACTAGATTGTGAGTTCAGGGATGAAAAATATGAATAATTAAGTTACTGTTTACTTTATAGTTGTTACTTTAAGAAGTTTTAATTCAATGGACTTTTGAAATCAATTGGGGAATTAGTCAAAGTCTGGTGTCTCTTCCTTGCTTGCGTAGCAACAGGGGTAAGAGGACAGCGAAGCAAAGAAGACTTATTAGATTCGTCAACCTCATTGGCGCGGCGTAATTATCTGGGATTTGTTTGAGCTGGTTTAAGACCTTACCATTATAGAATTAATTTTATCGTATTAAGGGGAGGAGGGGAAGGGGGGGTTAGTCACATGGTACTGAGACTCTGGTCATCCCCGCACATTACATGGGCCTTAGCCAAAAAAAAATAAGTAGAAATATACATAATTATTTTTCCAGCACTACATATGGATATGAATGCAAGGAGTAACAGGTGGTCTGAGTCCCGCAGCAAAGTGTGCCAGATGTGTGACATGGGAGAGGATGAGACGGTGGAACATGTGGTGCTGGAGTGTGTGAAATATGCCAGAGACAGGAATAAGATGATGCAAGTGATACTGACTGAGTTAGGGCATGATAGGAATGAAAGAGTGGAGAAGACAGGAAAGGAATGGATGGTGTTGTTGCTGGGACTGTGTAGAGAGGCGATTGAAAGGATGATTGAGGCGGTAAAAGAGTTTCTGGAGAGAATGTGGCGTGCCAGGTGTATGAACAATTAGGATAGAGGATGCTGTTCGTTTCTCTTTTTTTTCCCCTTTGTACAGGGGTTGCCGATCCAAAGGCCTGGCTCAAGAGTGATCCTGTGCCGCCTGTACCATCAAGATCAAGATCAAGATCAGATGGTGAGTCTGCTTACAAAATTGCATCGCAGGGATTGATAGGGGCAGCCACAATTATCCATCATCATCAGCGACACCATGGCTCTTGAGAAGGTAACATGGCTACCATTCTACACTCACATTATCTGGCTATCAACACACACGAGAATGGCGGCGGTGGGGAGGTGTAAAATAGGGAAAATAGGCGTATATGTGAGGGCGGGTGGCGGGGATCTTATGGCGGAAAATCGAGGGATGATCGAGGGTGATGCCCCACCATTATTAATTTCTCCTTTATTTAGCGATGTACAACACACACACCTGCCCGCCAGTAAGAAGCAGGTGTGGGTGGCCATCTTGAGCCCTAAGGGACGAGGGGACAAGGGGAAATAAGGGAAATATGGCTCAAAATGCCTCCTTATTTTATTGTATTTTCGATTTTTTTTTTATGGAATTGTTTGCGCGCGCGTGTGTGTGTGTGTGTGTGTGTGTGTGTGTGAGTGAGGGAAGGGAGGGCGGGGGTGGGGGAGTTCTTGTGTTCGTTAAGGATAAACAAAAAAAAAAAGTTTTAACGTAAATATTTTCCTTATTTTTTCTTCATTTTCTTGTGCTTGTTTGTTTTGTTGGTTCGTTATGTGTGTGTGTGTGTGTGTGTGTGTGTGTGTGTGTGTCAGAATATATCGTTTTTATTTTTCTTTTTTTTCAGTTTTTCTTGTTTTAACTGAATATTTGTTTGTTTGTTTGTTTGTATATGCATGTATGTTTGTCCTCTTCTTCCTCTTCCTCCTCTTTCTTTCATCTAGACCTCCTCTTCTCTCTTCCCATCTCTTCTTCCTCCTAGCCCAACCAAGCCTAATTCTCTCTCTCTCTCTCTCTCTCTCTCTCTCTCTCTCTCTCTCTCTCTCTCTCTCTCTCTCTCTCTCTCTCTCTCTCTCTCTCTCTCAGACAGACAGACCTCAATGACAGCGTGGTGAGCGAGGAGGGGGAGTCAACCAGCAGAGTGGGGGAGCATGACCCCTACTTTGAACCAGTGGTGACCTTGCTGGAGGTCTTCGTGGTTAGTGATGATGACCAGGAGGAGGAAATGAAGAGACTGAGTTTCGAGGTCAGGTCAGGTTGGTAATGGTGTTTTTTTTTTATTATTATTATTTTTGTGAGTTTTTTATTGGTTTATTATTTTATTGAGAAATGTTGTTGGTAGTTTTGCTGTTTCTTGTTAGGTGAGGTGAGGTCAGGTCAAGTACTGATGGTAATTTTGCTGTTTTATCATTGTTAGGTAAGGTCAGGTTTTCTTATTGCAGGTAAATAGTTATTATTATTATTATTATTATTATTATTATTATTATTATTATTATTATTATTATTATTATTATTTTCTCTCAATCTATGTTTTCTTTCTTACTTACCTCCCCCTCCTCCTCCTCCTCCTCCTCCTCCTCCTCTCCTTGTTCTTCACATAACTTCTCTTAATTTTATTAACCTAACCTAACATGCAGACAGTGCCAGCCTAACGTAACCCCCGCCCCCTGCAGGCAGTACAAGCTGTTTCTTTATCACACTTCTGAGTCGCCCCCACAGTGGAAGGAACGGGGCATGGAGGCCATTAAGATTCTGAGGAACAAGCAGAAGAAGGCTGTAAGTGATTGGGTTAGGTTTGTGTGTGTGTGTGTGTGTGTGTGTGTGTGTGTGTGTTGACTGGGCTGCCTCATGTGGGATTACCAGCCTGATCTGATTGTCTGACAGACAGACAGATAGATTATTATCACTATATTATTACCAGTCATTAATTCAAATAGATAGATTATTATTATTATTGTTATTATTATTTTATCACCAGCCATTAATTCTCTCCTTATTTTTCAGGTGGAGTTTGTTCAGTGGCAGAATTAATGCCAGTGGTTGAGTTCAGATCCTCCAAGACACACAGACACACACACAGCAGCCCCTCCACCTCCCCACAGCCCTCCACAGCCCCTGACACAGCATCTGACACAGGCCCTTCACAGACCACCACATACCTCACACATACATAAGAACATAAGAACATAAGAAATAAAGGAAGCTGCAAGAAGCGACCAGGCTTACACGCGGCAGTCCCTGTATGAAATATACCTACCTATTTCCATCTGTTATCCCCATCCATAAACTTGTCTAATCTTCTCTTAAAGCTCTCTAGTGTCCTAGCACTAACAACATGATTACGGAGTCCGTTCCACTCATCTACCACTCTTTTTGAGAACAAATTTTTTCCTATCTCCATCCTAAACCCAAATTTTTCAAGCTTGTACCCATTATTTCTTGTTCTACCCTGGTTGCTGATCCTAAGAATTTTGCCTACATCCCCCTTGTTATAACCCTTATACCACTCAAAGACTTCTATCAGGTCCCCTCTTAACCTACATATCTCTAAAGAATGTAAATTTAACAGCTTCAACCTCGCCTCGTAAGGAATACTCCTCATCCCCTGTATCCTTTTAGTCATTCTCCTCTGTACTGATTCTAATAGACCTATATCTTTCCTGTAATATGGGGACCAGAACTGCACAGCGTAGTCTAGATGAGGTCTGACCAGCGCCAAGTATAACTTTAATACTACTTCCGGCCTTCTACTTTTAACACTCCTAAAAATCCCACACACTACAGGAGCCTCAAAAACAGTCTCACAGCCTTCACAAGCAGCCCCACACTCCACCACAGACACACTAGACCCACAGCCCTTCACCTCACCCACTTCCCAGCCCCCCACAGCCCCCCAGCCACCACAAATGAAGTGAAAGGAAGGGACTGTGGCTTCACCCAGCCAGCCAGGACAGCCTACAGAGAGGGGGTAGTCCCAGTCAAGTCACAAAATATAGGCTTGGTTCTTCCTACAGTTTGAAGTCAATGATTGGACAGGTTCTCTTTGTTTACTTGTTATTGTTTTTTTCTTTCCATTCTCTCTCTCTCTCTCTCTCTCTCTCTCTCTCTCTCTCTCTCTCTCTCTCTCTCTCTCTCTCTCTCTCTCTCTCTCTCTCTCTCTCTCTCTCTCTCTCTCTCTCTCTCTCTCTCTCTCTCTCTCTCTCTCTCTCCCTTCCAGACCGTAGTAGTAGCAGCAGCAGTAGTAGTAGTATTAACACTAACCACTCATTATTTCTCTACTGGTGATCTTCTGGCTTTCCTTACTGAGTCTTGGTCATCCTCTTTTAGAGATTTTGGTGAAACTTTTGCTGTTGCCTTGGACATATCAAAAGCTTTTGATAGAGTCTGGCACAAAGCTTTGATTTCCAAACTACCCTCCTACAGCTTCTATCCTTCTCTCTGTAACTTCATCTCAAGTTTCCTTTCTGACCATTCTATTGATGCTGTGGTAGACGGTCACTATTCTTCTCCTAAATCTATTAACAGTGGTGTTCCTCAGGGTTCTGTCCTGTCACCCACTTTTCCTATTATTCATCAGTGACTTTCTAAAACCAAACTTGTTGTCCTATCCACTCCTATACTGATGATACCACCCTGCACTTATCCATGTCTTTTCATAGACATCCAACCCTTCAGGAAGTAAACAGTTCACGCAGGGAAGCCACAGAACACCTCACTTCTGATCTCTCAAAAATTTCTGACTGGGGCAGACCAAACTAGTTATTGTTTGCTGTCTAAAAAAATCAATTCTTCCATCTATCGACTCGACACAACCTTCCAGACAACTATCCCCTCTTCTTCAATGACACTCAGCTGTCCCTCTCTTCTACACTGCCACACTCCCCTGCCTGTTTTCCCTTGGTACAAGCTTCTCATGTGATGGTTCACCCATAATTTTCCTCACATAATGGGCCCTGGCAAGCTTGACAGTGAAGAAAAGTGTTGTGATGGTATTTGTTCAAGAAGGGATCAGTAATTGTGAGACAGGAAGGAAGATGGCAAATTCAGAAGCAGCCGTCACCCGGGTGGTGGACGGAGGCCACTCACCCCCAGTCATCCTGCAGCTCACAGGCCTCTTCTGACCAGGAGAAAGATGGCGTGGCAATTAAGTGTTCACTGTGCATGTGTTCCATCAACTTATTATTCCTGTATCTGTCTTCCTTTTTTTCCCTTAGCCTTTCTCTCAGGAGTGGCAGCTGTGCCCAGCACTAGTGTAGCCCTGGCCAACTGTGTCACGGCTGTCTTTGATCTCCCTGTCTTCCTTCCAGCCCCACAGTTACTGACCTTGACTCAAACACCATCATGGCACTCTCTTCCCTGTTAAACTTGCCGGGATCCATTGTAATGTAAGGGGTATTGAATGTGAGCGATGAAACGAGAAGGTAGTGGCAAGGGGGAAAAAGTACAGGGGAGCGCAGGAGAGACACCTCTCTCCACTGTGCCTGACAGTCTCTCAGTGATTGAAAGACTGAGCATAACATCTTCAGGGCACGTGAGTTGCCATGTATGACAATTTGGCACTTTTTCCATGTCTTCTTATTTGAGTAGACATATCATATCTTGTCATAATGAAAAGTCTAGTTTATCATGTATGTGGAGACCTTCAAGTTACAATACACCCCACTGCTTTAAGAGTTAAATGTACATGTCAGTGTTTTCTGTCATGCCTTCTTTGCTGTGTAATGTTGTGGTGAAATGGTTAAATTCTGGACCGAGTCGTGAGTCATGCAGCAGGAGTATACATGTGTGTCTTCCCCACAGGTGGTAACACGGAGAGGAAGTGGAAGAAAGCTTGGCACGCTCCCATAACTCAGGAGCAGGAAGTACACCTTACTGGAAACCTTGTGACTGACAGGTGGCGGTGACTGCAGGAACCAATTCAGGTGACCACTGTGTTTTGTTGCTACACTTGAGAATCCTCTATCCTAAATTTAAAAATCTAAGTTTTTAATTGTCATGTCTTGTCATGTTTTTGTCCCACCAAAAAATTGATTACTAGAGCTTGATTTACTGCCATGGGAGGTATCAGAAATTGGCAAGTTGTCATTAAAAAAAAAACTGGGGAAATCTAAAATATGCACCACTTTCATTCACTCCCAACAATTTTGGATAAGGAATCCTCAACTGTATGTAATCAGAGTATTGTTGAGAGTCATGGTGTGTGTGTGTGTATGTGTGTGTATGAATCCTTATGTATGTATGTGCAGGATAAGAGGGAGGTGGTTAATAAGATTAGTAAATGCATGGAGGAGAGGCGTGCTCTTACCAAGATTAGAAGAGCAGTAAGTGTGAAAATAGTGGTACAGGATTGCAAGAGAGGCAGTGTGTGGGCTGGGTAAGTGCACATGTGGTGCTTTTGTTAAGAGTGACCGGGATGGATGAGTGTTACCGGTGTGGTGTGGTGTGTTGTGGAGAGTTACTAAAGAGGGTTAGAAGGAATGGTCTGCAGTGATCAGTGTGAAATAAGAGGAGAGGATGCGTTGCTTGAGTTTTTTCTTGCGAGATGTGCACGTGAAAGGTGTTTAGTGAAAAATAAGGTTTTTTGGGGAATTTATGGATATAGAAAGATAAATAGATATGAATTGTGGGGTGTTTCAGGATTGTTTGGGCCAGGTGATGGGCTGTTCAAGGGAGTGAAAAGTTTGTGAAAAGTAAAATGCCGGCATTTGAGTTATATAGAGTTAGTGTGTATGTGTGATATAAGTTCATGTCTTAGTAACTTTCCATCTTCCCCAAATTGCATTACTCTTTTGCAGATGTCTGTCTTGTGTTGGCGAACGTCCTGTCTGCAGTCAGGCCAGTAGTGCCATGTCGCAGGGTGTGACATCAGGTGAAGAGCCAAATGGAGTGTGTCTGCAGCCAGTACTGGGTGTGCTGATGCTGTACACAAGTGTCGAGCCAGGTGCCACAGCACATGACTCCACCAGTGTAGTGTCTCTAGTCCAGGATGCACTGCTGTGTACGACTTGTATGTCTTTATAAATTTGTGACTATTCTTATTATATTTGTGAAATAAGACTTGTATGTCTTTGCTAATATATAAATATTTGTGACTATTCTTATATAATATGTGAAATAAATATATAGTTAGCTAACAGTGTGGTATAATAGTGTAAAAATAAATATTTGATAATTCATGCATGCCCCAAAGGTAAAAAAAAAAAAAACAGGATTGTGCCCTCTAAACTTTTAAGATACCACTTGCACATAGAAGCCCCGTCCCAGCGACTCCAGTGTCGGCTGGGATGGGGCTTCTATGTGCAAATGGTATCTTAAACTTAGTTTAGTAGCCAATCCTGGCTTTTTTTTTTTTTTTTTTTTTTGCCTTGAGGGCATGACCTGTACTCCCAGAAAGACTATTTGCCAAAGATATTATTGTTTAGTAGCCAATCCTGGCTTTTTTTTTTTTTTTTTTTTTTGCCTTGAGGGCATGACCTGTACTCCCAGAAAGACTATTTGCCAAAGATATTATTGACATGGCATAAATAACTATCATTATGTTCAAGATGGTATACTGAATGTTTATTGTTTTAATGTGAATGTTAAGTGAATAAATACACAACAATAATATAAACATGGCACTTTTTTTCCTTATTACTGAAGTGCTGGAATGTACAAAACTTATCCCAAGCCTGAATGAAGGTCGTGGTGGTGGTTGTTGTTGAATACAGAAGAGAGGGACTTGCTATATTTTTCCTTCCCAGACTGGAGTGGACTGGAGAACTCTTGCAGCAGGGCCTGGGAGCAACAACACTTGCCAATTCTTATGTCCTTGCATCAACTTGAGTGAGGAGCAACCTCTTCTTTGTGAAACTGCCTGCAGCTCTCGTGCCTCCACAAGTGTTGAAGGTTGCCTGTCGGTCCCGCCATGACTTGAAGGGAATTTTACGTGTTCTTCCTGCTTGAAATTCTTGACACACTCTTCTTACTGCAACTTGACTCTTCCCTGATTGCTTTGTCCCAACGATACTTAATACCTCTTGTGGGGCTTGAAGGTGGTGACGCTCTGCCTCTTTTCCTGGTGAAGCTTGACTCTTTGATTGCAATGGAGTACATTGGGCCTGGCGTGACAACACTGTTTAATAACCAGGTGCTGGTAGAGATTCCTGTGGGCTGTTCATGGGATGATGAAGTGGAAGCTGCACACTTCACACCTACAAGGAAAACAGACCATTAGTTCCTAGATACATGAAGCTTGTTGTATGTGTTGTGATTCCTTGTAATGTGTTTGATAACTGATTCCCTACAAAACTAAGACTACACAAGATATATGATGGGAAAATGGAGGAAGCCTGACAAGCACTGCATGGTATGGGAACTGTGCTGAGACTTAATATGAAATATGGCTAAATTCCATACTGTCATATTCAAGAAACAAAAATTGAAAGAAAGGAAAGCACCGGGTAGAGAAAATCTGAGAAGTATGGCAGTATAACGTTTGAAGCTGAGAAATGCGCGTTTGATAAATACGTCCCTATTATAATTTAAAGGCAAAAATTTGAAGGATGATGCAGAGTAGAAGAAAACACCAGATAGAAGAAATTTGCATGGCATCACAGATATTTCAATGGCATGACAGTTAATACACAAGTTTGAAAGATGAACCTGATTAAATATTTCTGTATCTCTGCGCTTATGAAGAACACAAATAAAAAACTTACAATTTGAAAAGAAGAGTCATTTTAAACTTTGATCCGTACCTTTTAAGTTTATTAATTTTATTCATAGTCAGTTTATGGTTCCAGAGAAACAACAATTTCAAATCTAGCCTATCTTTTTTGAAACCTACTGTATAATGAACACGTCATATAAGGGAAAGAATTTTGTAGCCAAATACATGAGGAAATATTATACAAGAAAATATTTATCAGATGAATAACAAATTAGGAAAAGAACTATTTGAAATAGGCCAACTTTGAGGTGAACTGGATAAAAAAAGATAAATAAATAAAAAAAATAAATAAATAAGTAGTTTAATAGAACAAAGCAGTATTAGAAAAGTCTAATGCAAATTTAGAATGGAAATGTGTGTGTGTGTGTGTTTGAGAAGGGGTTATGTCTTTTTGAGTGCATGACCATTGTTTTGGCTGCCTGACTAGGTTTTTGAGTGTCACCAGATTTTTGAGTGCATCACCAGTTTTTTGAGTGCATCACCAATTTTTTTGAGTTCATCACCAGTATTTTTGAGTTCATCACCAGTATTTTGAGTGCCACCAGTTTTCTTGTGCCACCAGTTTTTTTTTTTTTTTTTTTTTTGAGTGTCATCAGTATTTTCTGCATGAGAGTGCGTGGGTGTGCATACAGCGTTATTAAAGGTAGGTAAGTAGGTAGGTGTGTGTGTGTGTGTGTGTGTGTGTGTGTGTGATAATGAATAAAGGAAAATAATGACCAATCGTAGTTAACAAGCCAACTGCTACTCAGCACAGCAAATAAGCAGAGGGACCACAAAATAGCAGCCACGGACACACCAATCCAACATGATTGTACGTGCTTATATAATATAATCTCAAATTCACTTCCTTAATTATCACCTCAGTAAGCTTAATCAGACGTCAATCACCTGGACAAACAAGCAACCAACTTACCATCTTGTCAGCATACTTCTCTCACCTGACAAGTTAAATCACTTTACCTGCAGTCTAATCACCCTTGCAGCTTATTCCCTCGCAAAATGCTAAACTTCTATAACTTCCCATCTGATCAGCATATTCATCTCTCCCCTGATAAGCTTAACTACTTAAGTGTTGTAATCACCATCTGTTCAACCTAATCACACCTACCAACCTCACCTGGTCAACCTATATCAGCTCAAGCTAATCACATTACCTAACGTGGCTTACCTAATCCCCATACCTGGACAAACCTAACCCAATCACACCTATCCATTCTAATCCTCAAGTCTTCAACCTAATCATTCACAATCTCACGGGTTACACATTAATTCCACGCACTGAGTAATAATTTAACATTCTTTTCATTACCAAACTCTTACCTTCACTCCTTCACCGCCTCCTTCAGCCTTCCGCCACGAGACCACCGCACCTCGACCTCTCTCTTTCGCTGCGAGTCGTGGAAGGGACCGAGCAGGGCCGCCAGGCTGGAGGAAAACGAGACAATGATCCCTATTCTGAAACACTTCTGCGCCGCACCTCCACTAAACTAATAAGACTCTAAATGAAATTGCACAGGTTTTCAAAGATGTTTTCATGGTTCTAGTGACAGATTAACACGATTTTTGTATTATTAACAGAAGAAACGCATTTGAGAACCCGGCTAATCATCTGTGGCATTCGAAAAAAGAAAAAAATGGTGAGACAACAAATGAAGCGTTTCAGAATACGTAGCTGTACTCGTAATATAAGTTCTTTTTCTATCGCTGGTATTAATTTGTGTGCGTTCGTATGATTGCTGGCTTGTATAAGTAAAGTTATGGATTGTTTTGAGAGTTTTGTTAAAAATATCGATGTTTTTTTAAGTTTGTAATTAACGAGTGTGAATGATTGTAAGTCTCTCTCTCTCTCTCTCTCTCTCTCTCTCTCTCTCTCTCTCTCTCTCTCTCTCTCTCTCTCTCTCTGACTAAATATTATTTGCATGCAAGATGAACTCCCAAAATATAAGAGTACGATAAGTAAATTGATTCGGAATTAAAAGAAGTTTCTGAGAGATTATGAATGAGTGCCAGACCCGTGAACGAGACGACACAATGATTACTGGATTAATATACGTACTACACAGTTTCCTTAATAGATCAAAAGACGAAAAAGAAAAAAAAAACCTTATTAAGAAAGGTCATTTGATCTTAGAAAACTTATTATACTGATCAACTGATGATGATAATAACAGTGAAGGAAGGAAAATAGGAGGAGGAGGAGGAGAAAGTGCAGGTAATAATATAGGAAAAACGAGATAGTAAATAGTCATAGGAAGTGAAGGTAGTTGTAATAGTAGTAGTAGTAGTAGTAGTAGTAGTAGTGGTGCTGGTGGTGGTGATGTGATGGTGGTGGTGGTGATGGTAGTAGTAGTGGTGGTGGTAGTAGTATTAGTATTAGTATTAGTAGTAGTAGTTGCCTTTGCTCTCACCACGACTGTTTTTTGAGGCTACAGAGATGATTAGCTCGGTTTTCAGGCATTTTTCCTGGCTTTTTTTTTTTTATTTACACAATTCAATTTTCTCCTTTTATATTAAATCGATGCTTTTCTTTTTTCCTGTTAATTATTGTGCTGTTGCAGATCGCGGAATAAAATAATGTTTCTTTTGATATGTTCATGTCTCGCTGCTCTCGTTATTTATTTATTTTTTTCTTTATCGCTTGTAAAGCATTGATAGTCTTTTTTGTTCTTTATTAACGTTTCAAATTACCAAGGACAATAATACTTTTTCATCTATTTACATTTTGTTGTTTTGTGACATTTAAATATTCAGACTTTTACTCCGTAGAGTAAAACATCGATGCTTCTTTTTCCTAACTAATAAAATGTTCTTTTGAATTGCTAAGTACATATGATAAAGATTTCTTCCAGTTACTTAAATTACTTAAATGTGTGTGTGTGTGTGTGTGTGTGTGTGTGTGTGTGTGTGTGTGTGTGTGTGTAGTAGAAATAGTAGTAGTAGTAGTAGTAGTAGTAGTAGTAGTAGTAGTAGTAGTAGTAGTAGTAGTAGTAGAAGTAGTAGTAGTAGTAGTAGTAGTAGCCCTCCGCCATGATGGCGAAGGGCTGCTACTACATGCATGAAAATGCATGAAAATTAATTAATGCATGTAAATCTTACTTCTAATGCATGAAATCTTACTTTGTTTATTCATAAATTTTTAGGGTAATTTCAAGCATCATAAGCCATCACCTATACCTGTCGTCACTGCTAAGGGTACCGTACCGCCTTGTGTCCTTTCATGCGATTATTAGCACATGTACAAGGCGCGACATACCGAGGCTCAGGTAATACCAGCGGCGGTAAATTTAGTGCTAGAAATCAATAACCTGAGCCTGCCTCCAAAGAGCGCGGCGAGAGACCCTTCCCGCCGGGCCATCCTGGGAGGCTTAGCGACGCGTGACACACACACACACACACACACACACACCAAGCCATGCGTTACATCCCTTTGAGGAGGTGGTGGTGCCCGCGGCGGCTCTCACCGGCAATAATGTTGGCGGCAGTATATGTTGAATAAGAGACAGACAGCCATTTGCAACAAGCCAAAAGCACTGAAATCCACTTTGCATTCAAAACATTAGAGTGACTCGAAGGCTACTAGACTCACAAGAGAAAAAGAAGTAGGAAAAAAAAAAAAAATCTGCATGTAGTGTTTGAAAATGTAGCAGAGGAAAAGGTTTGAATCACGGTGGACAAAGACAGCTTAAGAATTGGGTGGAAAAAAAGCTTGCATGTACTCTCCTTGGTTTCACTTTTAACTTTTTTTTTTTTTTCATGGGAGAAGTTGTGATGGGAGGAAGTCGCATCAGACTGCACTCCTTTTCCCTCCATGTGCTCTGTAGCGGTGTTGTCTTGCTTGTTGTCCACTGTATACAAGGTGTAGCGCGAGTTTCTGCAAATACTGAATGACATGAAGGAACGTGTAACTCTAAGTAGGAAATGTTCTATACACATATGCATTTTAAGGCTTTGTTTACCCGTTAGATGGTTAGAGGAGTTGAAAATGTATGGGACTCGCTAGTGCGCTGCTATGCGTGTGCTGACGTGACGGACAGACGGCTGCATTGTCGCAGTCTCGGAGGTGCCACTTATTTAATCTTATTTTTTGCAGGCTGTGGAATATTGCAGTATCTTATAACAAGACAAATTATATAAAAAAGCACGTAATTTACCGATAAGTATTACACGACAACATTATTGCGGTGATTATAAGTACTCCTTTAAAATGCTACGTGGCATCATCATTCAGCTCTTTTCAAGGTCGCTCGGATTCGCTGCCCCCTCCTCCCTCGCTTTGATGATGCCACTTAGCATTTTACAGGAGAGAGAGAGAGAGAGAGAGAGAGAGAGAGAGAGAGAGAAAGAGAGAGACTTTAGCAGACAACCAACATCTGGGGGGTGCTGCACTGAGGTAATCATGAGGTGAATGAAAAAAAAAAGAAAGAAATTCCCCTACCAGATACCAGATTCAGGAAATATATCTTTCACAATATTTTCCCGGTGAGGAACACGTGAGTGAGGAGCGCTCGCTCGGGGCTGTTCAGTGCAGGGGCCAGACAGTGTTCTGAGTCAGAATAATACTATATACGTGTGCACTAGACTTGTATTGTGACACTCAATGACAAGAGTACGAAATGAATGAGTGGGTGACCAGCTTATAATTATGTACTACCTCACCCTGCTACACACACACACACACACACACACACACACACACAGATAGATAGATACGTGGTGTATTGATCATAACAAGTAATACAATAATAATCAGTTCATGACATACTCTTGCTTACAAACTTTAGTATCACGATCCATCATGACACACACACACACACACACACACACACAGTATATCTTAACACAATACATTTACCTCAAAGAACTATGGAGACCTTATACAAAGATCACTAAGAGATTGGTGGTGCCTCAGAGAAGCCCTGACCCTGCCTCAAGGAAACGGTTGCCTGCTTTATGACCCGAATAACGACAAGCAAAACCCGTGACAGCAACAACAGGAGTGACAGACAGCACGCGCCGCACTTCATCCAGCGTTCCATGAATTCTGGAACGATATGTCAGGCTCTCTGCCTTCTATTTGAGTTGTGTTGTTTCAAGAGAGGAAAATCAAGACACTTCCGGGGCTACTCTGCCTTAATCCACTGGTAATTTTCCATGCAGTTGTTTGGGAAAGTGATAGCTAAGTGATATATATATATATATTTTTTTTAACTATTACGAGAGCTTCGGCTCCTTCACACGCATAAAGAGTAGCATGCTCACAGGAGCCAGACAACTTTGAGGCACTGCGTACTTGTCCACCAGGAGCCGATGGGGCCAAGAGTGTGAGTGATGTGTGGACAAGTATGTGGTGCTCTGTCTGGGCCACCCCTTGTGGGATTGCCGGCCTGGCACATAGACAGATAAATTGACCTACTTGTATACGTGTAGTATGTGTACGGACAGGCACGAATGTAGGAAAACCACAGATATTACGATACTATAACAATGTCACAGTATTGTGTACGTACACAGCCACCAACATTAACCCAGCCACCGCCTTCTCCCGCCCCGTGTGCCCGTCCTTTCCGCTACTGCTAAGTGACTTTTGTCGAAGGTTTCACTTTTACTTTCAAATATCAACATGACTTTTTAATAGTCATGTATTTTCATCATCCGAAACCCATGTATATATTTTTTTCCTTATATTCATACATGTATCATCTATCAGTTCTATATTTTTGTTTTTGCTTATTTAGAAATATATACTTTTTTCATAATTCATCTTCCATTCATAATTCATCTTTTTGGTAATCTGTCTGCACCTGTTTTTCTCCATCTTGCCCCCGGAGAGAGAATAAGAGCACATCACAGTAATTTTTCCTTTCCCTCCCTCCCTCATTTCTTTGCCCTCACAGTTCTCTCCCTCCCTCTCTTTTTCTCTCTCCTTCCCCTTTCCTCTTCCTGATCTAATCCATTCTCTCATAACATAAGAACATTCTAAGAAGATAAGGGACGCTGCAGGAAACCGTCAGGCCTACACGTGGCACTCCCTGTACTGTATGACCTGACTATGCTTCTAGTGAACCCTCCGTCTTTTTTTTCTTCCTTTTCATTCCTCGCGTACTAAAACCTTATGTATCCTTTGTTTTCTGAACTATTTCGTCTTCAGGCTCTTCCCAACCACAGCCCAGTAACCTTTGCTTTTTACTCCAGTAATATTTGTACCGCAAGAACTTCACATTATCACTGTGCGTTGTAACATTACTGCATAACAGGAGTAAACTGGTACAGAACACACATACAGTTAAGAACAGTCACACGGAGTGTGGGAGAAACACTTGGCTGGCTGGCAAGGAAAAAGAGAAGGAACAACAGCCTCATCTCTCCTTTCCCAGTCATGTAAGAATGTTCTGTGGTAAATAATTTGTTCCATTGGATGCACACTTAGCATATCTGAGGTGCTGCGGTGCAAGGGAAGTCTAGCTTGTGTTTTCTTGTCTTCTATCTCATACTTTTATACTTTCAGTTTTATCTTTTCCTTTGTGTAAAACAGTACAACATTGTGACCTAAAGGTGTGTTCTTTCTTCTTTTCCTTTGTGTTGCTTTGTGGCGGCGAGCCGCAACACTCGGGGGTATTGAAGGAAAAAGGAGCAAGGCACATAAAGGCAAGGCAGCGCCGACAAGACTCGCAACACGGGAACCTCTTCTATTCTACGTGGTTGATTTTTTAAAATTTCTAGAAAACTTCAACGCTCAGATATGGCAGTAAGACAAGCGGTATGTAGTGTGGGGTAGGGAGGGGCCTGCACGCTGCCAAAGCCTTGGATGGAGTTTGGAGTGGGGTAGGGTAGGAGGTTTTTCTATTCGACCGCTATGTTTAATCTTTTTCCCCTTTCTGGAACACATATATGCTAGTAAACCCCGTGGTCTCGTGCAGTGTGGAGAAGGCAGGGGCTTGCAGACCTCCTCCACGCTGCAAAGCCTCAGTGGAATGTGGAGAGGGGAGGGGCGTGCAGGCTTCCTCCATGGTGCAAGGTATTGGTGGAGTGTATGAGCACATCCGCTTTAAACTGCAGCAAGAGGCGGAGCAGCTGCCCGTTCATCGTGAGGAAGGAGTTGGTGGTCACCGCGGGAAACTACAAGTACTTATTAAGAGTTACTACTCTGTCATAATACGGCGTTACATCTTCTTAAAACAAGGGAAACGAGGCGCCAAGTAATGAAGATATTCTGAAGCGCATTGGTCTCTCGTAAGGACTATTTTCAATGGCTACAAAGATGACAAATCGTGTTCTTATGGGGGTTTCTCTCACTGATGATGCAGAATCTATCCTAAACTATAAATACTCGTACAGTCATAAAAACACACTTGAACACCATAGTAACTTCCACTAGAGGCTATTAAAAGTTGCCAATATAAGATTCTGAGAAGTAACACTTCCTGCACAGGCGCGGCCAAGACAGCGCGACTCGGCGACACCTCAGGCAGCAGGGAGCCGCCACATTCTACGAAGCATGCAGAGCGTTAGAACAATATTGTGAAACACTTCTGCGCCGCACCTTCAATACATTCAAAAAGCTCTAGTTGAAGTCACACGCGTTCCTAATGTGTCTTTACGGTTCTAGTGACAGATTAACAAGATTTCTATATTATTAACAGGAGAAGCACTCGTATGAACTCAGCTAATCATGTCTGTGGCCTTTGAAAATAGTCGTGGTGGGAGAGCAAAGCGTTTCTGAATACGGACCTGTTAAACTCTCACTAGCGTTATTAATCTGTCACTAGAACATAATAAAAAAAATAAAAAAAGAGAAACACCCTTAAAATCCGTGTCACTTCAAGTAGAGCCATATGAATGTATTGCACATGCGGTACGGATGTGTTTTTATATATTGCCCTTACGTGAGGCGCGTCCTTCCCAGCGATGGGCGGCTGCTACTCTCCTCAAAAGCCGCATAACCATCGCAGTAATGCCTTCGCTGGAAAGGCGATGTAATGACAGGAGGGCGCAGGGGATGGAGTGTGAAGGCCAGCAGCGCCTCGCAGTAGCCACACTGCCAATAAACAAAGGGATTTTCACCTTAAACCCAAAATTGGTAAACAAACACCAAACAGTTGCTTCAGATATTTCCATGCGTCGTGTTGGTGAGTCAATCTGTAAAGTTCCATGTGCAATACTTCGTTATTTATCACTATTACTACTGCTGCTGGTGTGTACTACTACTACTATCACTGCTGCTGCTGCTACTACTACTACTACTACTACTACTGTTTAACACTTCATGACAGTTAAGTAAAAATCATCCACAATTTCCACCTCAATAGTGATTTGTTCAGGCAGGAACTTTACATATTCGCATCCACTAAATCATAATTAATAAGCATTTAGCACCCACGAATAAATCCATTCATTTATACCCGATCAGTGTCAAATGTATTCTCCTCTTGGAAACAAATTACCCCATTGTTATTTACAGGAGGAGCTGAAAAGACAAGACCATAGTGGATATAAATACTCGTACCTGGGAACCATTAATCTGTGTATACTTCAAAACATGACTTCCATTCTCTATCCGTTCACACCTGACTTTATCAATCAAATGACTTGTACATGTCTTTACATAATAATAATAATAATAATAATAATAATAATAATAATAATAATAATAATAATAATAATAATAACAATAATAATAATAATCGGTTTATTAGGATATAGGCAGTAGAGAGAGAGAGAGAGAGAGAGAGAGAGAGAGAGAGAGAGAGAGAGAGAGAGAGAGAGAGAGAGAGAGAGAGAGAGAGAGAGAGAGACACAGAAACAGACAGACAAAGAAAGATTACGTGTACTAGTATGTGTATATATTATGTATTAAAAAAAATGTTAGAGGAAGAACATAAAAAAAAAAAAAACTTTCCTCGTTGCCTGGCGATGGATGACAAACAAATGGGACAGTTATGAAGGGACGCTGCGAGGGAGTATCAGGCCATGAAATACACGGCGGCCACCTCGAGGCTCGCGTGCTAATGAAAGTAAGTCCCGCCCGCCGCAACACAGTGTGCCATGAAAACCCGCGAGGAAAAATCCAAAAATATAACGTTAAATTTCAAGACCCAGGGGTGGAAAGGTGGAGCAGGTAAAGGCACCGCTGTTATAAGCACCACATGATTTTCCATGATGTTTTGTGTGTAAGATCGTCTCTTAGTCACTTTGTCATATCCTTTATACCACTTTAAAACCTCCATCAAATACTTTCTTAACCTTCTTATCGTATCCTGACTACTGTCTCTAAAAATTTTGCTTGTCATCCATGTCATATTCCCAGTAGTCGGGGGCGTCAGGCCATACATAGCACACACTCTCATCCACACTAATCCGGCCAAAGGCGTTCCAGACACAGGGATGCTTATTGTACTACGGCACGCTGTCTCGGGGCATCTTAGCGTTGCTGCCGGGTTACAAGACCACAACTCCGCGGTTTGTGTCACGTAGCTGCTCGTATTCTCTGCTGAAGAACAAAGGAATACAACGTGAAGGGAGGCACGCACAAGATGTCTTCGAGCGATAGGGTGTTTTCAGCTACACAAGCATTTGAAAGTAGATATAAATAAAATAAATAAATGAATGATAAATGAAAAAAATAAAGGTGAATTAATAAAATGTCCTTGCTAATTATGTTCTAAAGGTATTTTACTCTATTTTAACATTGTTATTTTTAGTATTATGCGTGAAAGGAGCCGGACTGGGGCACAAAAACACCGGGGAAGGAGAGATGTCCATTAATTTATCGCTCTTTCTTAAAAAAAAGAAAAACTTAACTCAACAAGAGGTTGTTTTGGTCCGGTGACTTTTCTGTCCCCTTCCCTCATTATTTTTCTCTAAGTCACAATTTTTTCACTTGTACTCACATGATCTAGGACTTGAAAGTGTCATCCTTTTGTCTTAAAACTTTCCTCCTTCCAGTTTCCTACTCGCTTCTCTCACCCACAGTCTCTTAAGTTCTACTCTCACTTACTCCAAGACTAGACAATGTTTTTTTTTTTTTTTTTGGTCCAACATATTTCTCCGCTTCTCGTTTTCTTCTTACTTCTCTCACTCACAAAGTCACAATCACTCAATTTCCATCTATGCTTACTCCAGAATTTGACAGTATTTTTCTTGTGTTTAAAACTTCCTTGCTTCTCGTTTCCTTCTTGCTTGTTTCACTCACCGCCTCAATCTTCTTTGGCTTCTTTTCATAAATTTCGACATTTGTTTACACCAGGACTTTAAAGTATCCTCCTTTTGTCTAAGTCTTCTCTGGCTCTTGTTTTCTTCTTGCTTCTCTCATCCACACCATCTTAATTTTTCTTTTCTTTCCTGTAACACTACACAATGTAACACTCCAACACCTTGGCGGCCTCATTATGGTGAACTTGACTGTGTGTGTGTGTGTGTGTGTGTGTGTGTGTGTGCACGGGCGCGCCTTTCTACCTGTCTGTGTGTTTCTCATTTCCGCCTCGCCGCACTCCATTTTCTTCCTTCCTCTCTTTCCTTCCTCTTTTTGCGGCTCCGTAATTTTATTTTCTTTACTTGTCTACTTTTATGTGTATATTCCTTGCTGACGGCTTCTAGTTCATTCCCTTTCTTAAATTTCCTCTCTCTCTCTCTCTCTCTCTCTCTCTCTCTCTCTCTCTCTCTCTCTCTCTCTCTCTCTCTCTCTCTCCCACACACACACACACACACACACACAAACTATTCTTCTACAAAAAAAAAAGTAAGCCACTATTCGTTATTTCTTTGTGCTCCGTTGTGTTCCCGTCTCTGGTCCTCGCCCTCATTGGTCCTTCCTTCGATCGATCCCATTCCGCGGCGCTCAGCTCTTACATCCTCGGGTGCAGCCTCACAACGATGCTTTTAACGAGGAACGCAGGGGAATCAAAGGCCTCTGTTACCCTCCTAAAACCCCAGATAAGGTGCAGAAAATCCCTGATCATAGTGTAGGAAAGAATGCCACTGTTTTCTTTCTTTCTAATTCGCTTTTTCCGAACACTAAGTTCCGTGGGAGGAATAAAGAACAAAATAAAAAAAATGCAAATGCAGGCGGATTGAGGGGATGATGGAAGGTGTGAAGAAAAATACCTAGTGGTAATTACGTGAATGGTTAGGGTTGGTAAAGTTGTGTAAGGGTTAAGCTGGTAAGTGTGGTGGCGAGAGGCAGAATTTCTCAACCTTTTCCGTCCTGAGCACCTCTGTACTCAGGTCTGGGCAGTCCACTCACATTGTGATACACTTAGCTACATTTCATAGGCTAGTCTTTGCTGCACTCTAAAATGGTAGGCTGTATGTTGGTTGTTGGTGGTGGTGTGGCCGGAATGTATTGGAATTCCATATGCTTCCAAAATTTATCCAGACGTTTCTTGAATGTACCCACTGTCTCACCTTCAACGACGCTTCATGAAAATCCGTTCAAGCCTCGTTGAAGCTGAGACACTGAATATATTCAAGAAACGCCTGGATAGCTTTTGAAGACTCTCTCTCTGACTCTCTCTCTGACTCTCTCTCTCTCTCTCTCTCTCTCTCTCTCTCTCTCTCTCTCTCTCTCTCTCTCTCTCTCTCTCTCTCTCTCTCTCTCTCTCTCTCTCTCTCTCTCTCTCTCTCTCTCTCTCTCTCTCTCTCTCTCTCTCTCTCTCTCTCTCTCTCTCTCTCTCTCTCTCTCTCTCTCTCTCTCTCTCTCTCTCTCTCTCTCTCTCTCTCTCTCTCTCTCTCTCTCTCTCTCTCTCTCTCTCTCTCTCTCTCTCTCTCTATATATATATATATATAGTCCGTGTTACTGTTTTCTACCTATGTCTTTCTGTCGGTCTGCAGTTCTTTTCACTCTCTTATTTGTAGTGCAGGAGCATGCGTCCTACATATCTATATTCTACTCTCTGTATCTGATCAGTGACTCTCCCTCGCCAGTCACAGCTTCCCACCCAGTGCAGCACCATGTGACCTCATTGCTGTGTCTAAATCAATCAATCAGTTAGGTAATAATTCATCCCCTTCACCGTCTCCCTCAGTCTCCAATATCTTTCTTCTTTCTCTCTGTTCAAAAACTCCCTCATTTCGACTCCTGTCCCCGCTTAATCCTGCATCTCCTGGCTTGGCTCCCTTGCTCCGCTGTTCCCTCGCCCTCTCCTCCTCCTGCTCCGCCCCGACACATCCTTTCTCCAGGGACCGCGCCGCCCTTACCTTCAGGGAATCCAGAGTGAGTTTTCCTTTTATACTGCAAGGTGGTATTTCAGTTACGATGGTCCTGGTATTTCTCTGCAGCAGTGAAAATGTCTTGCTCGATTCCAATATGCAATTTGGTCTTATTCTAATTTGGTTTCTGCATTACATCGCATTCAACTTTCAGGAAACGGAGGGCGAGGGTAGTTTCTCTTTCTTTACTTTTTCAACTTTTTTTTCAACGCCGTCTCTCTCTCTCTCTCTCTCTCTCTCTCTCTCTCTCTCTCTCTCTCTCTCTCTCTCTCTCTCTCTCTCTCTCTCTCATTTAGGTTTCTTTCCCTCACAAGGGACGCGGCAGACACAGCGCAAGTGAGCGGACCCGCAGTCAGAAGTCATACTAAGAACGTGACTATAAAAAATGTGGCAGCGAGTGTTGGCCGTCTGGCGGGACAGGGCGAGGCGGAGCTCGCGTGAGAGCTGCGTGACCCATACAACTCAGGAAGCAGCAAGGTGCCCGGGATCCACTGATTTGCAAGTTAAGGGACAGAAAAGAAAAAAAAAAAAAAGAAAGAAAAAAAAACGTAAAATTTG
Source organism: Scylla paramamosain (assembly GCF_035594125.1). Lineage (NCBI taxonomy): Eukaryota > Metazoa > Arthropoda > Malacostraca > Decapoda > Portunidae > Scylla > Scylla paramamosain. Next base: position 213,014 of record NC_087171.1, on the reverse strand, counting down.
TACAAATTTCTTTTCTTTTTTTTGTATTTTTTTTTTTGGTTGTGTGTGTGTGTGTGTGTGTGTAGAAAGGTATGTTTTGTGTAGGAATATTATATTATGTGAAAGAAAAAGGTGTATCACGCTTAAAAAAAGTACATGTTTAAAAATGCTGTATATAAAAAAAAAAGGATGTATCTTGTTAAAATAAGGCACATTTTGCTCAAAATATTGTATGCGGAAGAAAATGTATATCTCGTAAAAAAATAAATAAATAAATAAAAAATGAGAACACTACATGATGTGAAGGAAAAATGTGGATCTTGTATTGAAAATACATAATTTTTGAGGTAAAAAAGTGATTTCATACAGTAAAAACTGAATTTCCTGTAAATGTGCATTTTCTTTAAAGGACATATTTTATAAGAAAATGTATTCCGCCAATGGAAAGTTGCATTTTGAGTAAGGAAATTAAATTCTGTGGAAAAAAAAATAGTGTATAAAGTAAATTTGTGAATAACAGTACATTTTTGTACAAGGAAAGACAATTGTGTACAAGAACGAACATTTTGCGTATGAGGAGATGCATTCTTGTAAAAGAAGTGTTTAGAGTAAAAAGAAAACACTTATTTTGTGTGTGTGCTTCCTCTGTTTCTGCGCGTCCGCTGCTTTCACAGGCGTTGCTTGATCAGCGAGCAGCGCCGCTTAAAGGAGAGAGAGGAGGAGGAGGAGGAGGAGGAGGAGAAACCAGCACGCCGCTGAACCAAGCAGGACTTAGAGCGCTTCATAAAGGCAACGAGGGGACTGAAGAAATGTGAACGACACCAGTTCCCGAAAGGTGAATGGGGGAAGTCTAGGAAAGAGAGGAGAGGAGAGAGGGAGAGTGAAAAAAGAGAGGAGGAGGAGGAGGAGGAGGAGGGGAGAGATGGCAGTGTGAGGGAAGAGTGAGGAGGACGTGAGGAAGGTGGAGAGGCAATTTAGAAAATAAAACTTGAGGAAAGAGAAGAGAAGAGGAGAGTGAGAGGTGAGGGGGGAACGAATTAGTAGGAAAGGGTTGCCAAAATTATGATTCCAGTCACATGATTGGACCTGAGAGGAGAGAGAGAGAGAGAGAGAGAGAGAGAGAGAGAGAGAGAGAGAGAGAGAGAGAGAGAGAGAGAGAGAGAGAGAGAGAGAGAGAGAGAGAACGACTTAGTAAAAAAATGTTAACAAAATTATGATTCCAGTCACATGATTGGACCTAAGAGGTGTAAGCGCCGTACGACGCTCATTAATGTATTGTACTGGAGGTGACTGAAACGAGGTGTGCAGTACGCGCTCTTTGTATTCAGAAGCGGTCAAACCTGTGAATTAACATAGTATCACTAATACGGATAAAAACACAAAAAAGTATATCAGTAGATAAAACAAGTATTGCAGTACATTAATGTCGTGACACTTCACTTCGTCAATTCCGTAACATATGTGAGTCAATACAGAGTTACCTACATTTTAGTGGGTTAGGTCGGTTCTACAGATGAACACCACCAGCAAGTCGCCCTCTCGTCTGCGTGATCTGATGTACGTCATTATGTTACGTTAAGTGTACTTATATTAACATACATCATTAAATCCTCACAATTACGTATCTAATTACTATAAGTAGTTACATTATGTTGACACGCATCATTAAATCCTCATGGTACATAAGTATCTGTTATCTAATACTATGATGAATACATACACAGTGCGGGGAACAGGCGTCCTCTTGGTTGTATGCAAGGGATTACACTTGGGGATTTACCAGGATCGGGGATTTACTGATTTAGGTCGGGGATTTACTGGGATTAACTCTCCGCGCCTCCCGAGACACGTCTGACGTGTAGGCGTGACTGTCGTGAGGTGGCTTTGGAGACGCTGGTGGGCCCCTACAGCCTATGATGTTCATTATGCTGTGGGTATGTTATCAACACTCACGTCACAACAACCGACCATTCGGCGAGAGAAATAGTTGAGAGGGCAAGTTCAACGCGTCCCCTCGGCCCTACACTCCCCTCTCACTCTGTTGTGCCGGCGCGTAGGCGCGCCATACACTGCTCATGTATAACAACCAGGTGCTACAAATAATATAACGCTAACAAATAAAACATAAAATGTCACATTACAATGTACGTATGTGCGTATCTCGTGTAAGGTGTACATATACGGCGGCTACAAGAGGAGAGAGAGAGAGAGAGAGAGAGAGAGAGAGAGAGAGAGAGAGAGAGAGAGAGAGAGAGAGAGAGAGAGAAATCAGGGGACTTATTCACATCACTAGTTCCAGACATAATACATTTTATAATCGGTCGCCGGGTGAGTTCAACACAACACATGTTTGCTGATCATCACAGACACTCGATGCAATGCGCATGATAACCTCTCTCTGGTCCAGGTGTACTGAATTAAGCTTATACATCATGGTAAACATATTCAAGGCAGTAGGTAGCAGGTTAGGAGCATTTTCGAGGCTCATGCAAGAAGCCATCAGGCCTACACGCGGCTGTTCCTGTATTAAATCTATTTACGCATTTCTGCCTGTCATCTCCATAAATTAATCAATTAATCAGTCTGTCTAATCTTTTCAATATTTTTGGCTCAGCAGCAGCAGAAGCAGTTTCCTAAGATAATTACGGATGCATATTCCAAACTGGTTTATATAAAATGATCTATGCTTGCCTTGTTTGCTTGTCGTTACACACACACACACACACACACACACACACACACCAAAAGTTACTCGTACATAACAATTACAAGGGCATTCCCGGCACGTCCAGGAAAGCCAACGCCCCGTCTCACATCGCATCACATCATCAAAGCAACACCATCTTTCCTGCCCAGTGGCCGCACACCCGCAACTAAAAAATATATCTCCCTTAAAGCTACACAGGCGCTCCACCACAGAGACTAGCAGTGGCCGGATAGCACACACTGCCCACGCCTTTACTATGCACGCAGCACATTATCAGCAAAGTGTGTATTTATGTCATTTAAACTTTGCAACACACGAGTAGCACGAGTAGTACTAGCAGCGGCAGCAGCAGCAACAGGAGTCGCCGTTCAACACAGCCACTTCCTTTTTTCCCGCTTCCCTTCTCCCTCTTTCTTCTTTCCTTCTCTCACCTTTGCTAAATACTCGTACTCTACCTCGCCTGGCAAACACAGGGAGCCTAGCCTGCATGATACACACGCTTACTCAAGTCACACAAACAGATCATGCTGGAAAGGTATTCCTCCTCCTCTTCGTCCTCCAGCTTCGCTTCTCCATTGGCTGACAGCGTGAGCAGGGAAGCCTGCCGCCACGTGATAGGCCAGCCTGGCCGAGGCTCCTCCCTGACTGGGGTGCGGAGCAGCCAACGGCTACGAAAGACAAAGCACAGGGACTGATTGGCAGCGGGGCGGGTGTTGGCGGGCGTGGGAAAGGCGCCCCGCCCCTCCCGGCAACATCATGGCGGGTGGTGGAATTATATATTTGCAATTCCTGCTTACTACTGACGCACGTGGCCATAGTGAACACTGAACACCGCTGCTGAAACACTTTCTGTACACTCCAGACGAAAAACACTTGACTTTACCTTGTTTGAATATAACCTGTTGACACTGACATTATAATTCTTAATATAAAGGGACTTAAAGACACAAGCTCAATAGGCTCTGATAGTATTCCTTTAACTTTCGTAAAAGACTCATTGTCTGTTATAGCATTCTATCTAACTTGCATTGTTAACACTTTCATTGTCACAGGTATCTTTCCTACTACTTGGAAACATGCTGTGGTAGTTCCACTCTTTAAAAGTGGTGATACTAATGATTTTAATAATTACAGACCTATTTCTCTTTTACCCATTCTTTCTAAAATTCTTGTAAAAGTAGTTGCTAGCCAGCTCTCGCATTATTTGGAAACTAATAAACTCTTGTCTAATACGCAGCACGGGTTCCGTCCTAGACTGTCTACAGAAACTGCTCTTACTGTCGTTACAGATAAAATTTATGATAATATGGACTCAAAGAAAATCTCTGTATTGACTTTATGTGACCTATCAAAAGCCTTTGACAGTATCAGCCACGATAATTTATTAAATAAGTGCACTAAGCTTAATATTGACAATTTTTGGTTTGCAAATTATATTCAAGATGGATCACAATCCGTTCGCTTAAATAATACAATATCTAAGAAAGAAAACGTACGTTACGGGGTTCCACAAGGCTCAATCCTCGGCCCAATTTTAATTTCTATATACGTCAATGATCTTAATGAGAAAGTCGAGACATCTTTGATACAATACGCGGATGACACCCAATTCCTCGAAGCTGATACTGTCGAAAATTTTGATGAGCTCATCTCCAACACTGAAAATGCATTGCGAAATATAGAACTTTATTTCCTAACAAATGGTCTATTATTAAATAACAAAAAAACGCAATGCATTTTCATTGGAAATAGGCAACTGTTAGCCCATGTTCCCCCTGACATTTCTATAAATTGTAATGGAGTACATATATGCCCGACTACGCATGTAAAAAATTTGGGTGTCTATTTTGACAAATACATGTTATTTGATGTGCACATTGCAGAATTAAATACTAAAATAATGGGAACATTAATGTTTATAAACAGAGTTAGTGAGAACTTTGACAAACCCACTCGTAAAGTTATTGTACAGTCTTTAGTGCTTAGCCTCATTAATTATTGTATTTGTATCTGGGGCTCTCCCAACAAAACTCTCATTCATACTGTACAAAAACTACAGAACTTTGCTGCTAAAGTTGTAACTGGAGGTGCAAGAAAATATGACCACGTGACTCCTATCATAAAAGAACTAGAGTGGCTGACTGTGAAAGACAAATATTATTTAGAGAAGTGTACTACAGTGTATAAATCAATGAATGGACTATACCCAGACTGGTACCTGAACCTTCCCACAGTCAGAGATAATACAACCACCACAACAACACAAGGAAATAACCTGTATATAAAAAGAACTAAAACAGACACTGGTGCCAGGGCCACTACGGTGTGTGGGCCCAAGTTATGGAATGAGCTCCCTCACTATATTACCACCTCCGGAAGCCTACACAGTTTCAAATCTAGTCATAGAAATCTACTGTTAAATGTGTTGAATTAGGTCTCCACATTTGTATATATTTTTTACACTATCTAGCTAGATTTCATATTTTAACATTTCTCTAATGTTTTAATTTTATTTCTAGTCTTGTTTTAGTTTTAGCTTTATTTTAGGTATTATTTTATAGTATTTTATAGTATTTCTCGTAGATTTTATCTCATCATTTTAGCATTTATGGCCTTACGCTAAGTTGATGATGAAGCTACATTTGCTTTCTTATTTTACTTGTACTTGTGTATGATCAAATGAATAACCATGTTTCATGGAATAAACAATTTATTATTATTATTATTATTATTATTATTACTCTCTCTCTGCTTCTGAACTAAGCTGGAATTCCTTAAGAGTTTCAGAGTGTTTATGAGGCTGGAGTGTCCCGCGGCGGATGTATATGGAGGAGGAGGAGGAGGAGGAGTGCAAAAGAATACAAAGGAAAACCAAACAACGAGAGAGAGAGAGAGAGAGAGAGAGAGAGAGAGAGAGAGAGAGAGAGCGTCCTGGGCGTGTTTGGGGTGGTAATGAGGCCTCGGAGAAGTAGAAGTGGTGGTGGTGGTGGTGGTGTGGCTGTAGGATTCACAAGGAGGAGGAGGAGGAGGAGGAGGAGGGGGCAGGAGGAGGAAGGTAAAGGTTGGAGGGAAGGAGGGAATGAGGGAGGGAGGGAAGAAAGGCGGGAGTCCGTGTAATTAATATCCTGGTGGTGGTGGCAGCGCCCCACCCCAACCCTCCCGAGGCCTCCCATTGGTCGGGTGCGCCCGCCCGCCCGCCACGCCACCAGCGCCCGCACGCCGCGTCCCCGTAAGGCTCGGAGTGGCGTGCGGCGGCGAGCGGTGGGCGGGGGCGGTGAGCGGTGGGCGGGACCGGTAGGCGGTGGGCGGGGCGCTGCCTCACCCCCACCTCCGCGCGCCTCGCTACATTTCCCCCCTTCGCATCCCCCACGCCGCCCCCGGGTTCAGCAGGCCCTTGCAATCACCCTTAGGTCCATCACGTGCCTGTACCGACCCACGCCTGCACGCCTGCACACCTGCACGCCTGCACTCACAGTCTCAGGTGAGTGTGCCAGCGTGCGTGTGTTCACCTGAACCTGCCCTCCCACGCGCCCGTTATTTGTCAACATGTGCCTATCCCCGCCCACTCCCGCGCCCGCTCCCGCCCACTCGCCGCCCACTCCCCCGGGCACTTTGCGCTGTGACTTCCACGGACGAATCAACATATTTATATCACACTCATATTTCCTCTGTGTGTGTGTGTGTGTGTGTGTGTGTGTGTGTGTGTGTGTAGGAGCGGCGACACGTGTGATGTTGTGCGTTACGTCGTAAATTTAGACAAGTGAGGCTGAGACGTAGTGATGTGGTGTGGTGATGGTGGTGATGGTGGTGGACTCATTTACCTTCATTTCGTAATCATCGCAAAATCGCTTCATTAGAGATAACTTGGAGATCATTCTTTCGCGTGCTGCAGCAAGCAAAACGGTATATCATCCATGAGTATTAAAACATGCAGCCACTTTAAAAACCCATCGTTCTCACAGTTCTCTTTTATTAATTTAATCAAATCATTAACGTAAAGAATGAACAGTAGGCACGATGTCGGGGAGCATTGTCGCACTCCCAGCGTGGCCGTGAACACCGCGGTGCCGATAACGCTCTCGGTCACACTGTACATGGCAGCGGTAACAGCCAACATCACCGTGCCACACCCCAAGCGTTTAAAGATTCGTACAAACATGTGCCTCGGTACCAGATCGTATGCTTGGCTCAAGTTAATGAATGTCACGAATAATTTTTCTTTCTCTAAGTCGGTCAGTATACGCGAAGTTACAATATGTTCGAGACAACCACGCCTGTTCTGTGCCCCAGCTTGTTCACGGTACGGAGTGAGCCACTTCTCTAATTTTGAACATACAAACATATCAAATAATTTAGCAATGCTGTTTATTACACTAATGCCTCTATGGTTCTTTGTGTCCTCTGTGTGTCTTTCCGGTCACCCTTCTGGAATATAGTGGAAAACTTAGCCCTAGTCCAGGACGTAGGGTGCTGAGCGGTGGCAAATATCGTACTGAACAGTTGTGATAATCATTAACCACTGAACTGGTAACAGCTTGAACACTCCAGGTGGGATGCCGTCCGGGCCACACGCTTCGTCTGCCTTGATGTGATCCACCTGGGCACTGACCTCACCAGGGGAGATCAGATCGTCTAAAACTGGAATCGACACAGTAACATCTCGGCATTGATCAGCACGGTTGCTTGTGGCAATGCCTAGTAAATCTTCGTAAAAATGCTTAAATTCTTCATCAATAGGCTTAACTTTATTATCATTATCATCCTGTGAACAGCCCTTCCAGTTGATGGCCTGCCACACTCGCCTGTTGTCCCTGTCCTGCAGCGGGAGGTGATAATATTATGAGTGTCCCAGCTCGTTTATTGGTCAAGAGGCTGTGACGTAGGCAACGGTGAGCGCTGATTGGCCCGCGTCCGGTGTTGGGGAGGAGTCAGCCACAACTTCACTTCAACATGTCCGCCCACCGGAGTCTTTTGCCTTGTTACTGATCATTTCGTCTTCCTGTACGGCTTTGCTGGGCTGGGGGCCTTTGTGGGGCCTTGTGGGGCTCTTACCCACTTCATACTGCCCGCTGGAGGAGCTGGGGAGAGGGGGAGGGCTGGGGAGGGCTGGACGATGGCTTAATAAAGTCAGGGATGGGGTTAGGCAGGACTATAGAGGGCTGGGGAGAGGTGGGGAATGTTTGTGAGAAGTTGGGGAGGGTTGGGGGAGTTTGAGAAGGGGTGGGGAGGAATGGAAAGAGATGGGGAGGTCTCAAGAAGGGATGGGGAAAAGGAGAGGGAGAGAGAGAGAGCGTTATGAGAGGCATGAATACTGATGTTTGCTGCTACTTCGTGGTGGTGCTTGTTGTTGTTGTTCGTGGTGGTGCTTGTTGTTGTTGTTGTTGTTGTTGTTGTTGTTGGAGGAGGAGGAGGAGGATGTAGTTTTTGCGGGGGAAGACAATAGACGAAGTTTTAGCAAGAGGTTATGGGAAATGACTCGTCTATTTAAACATTAACTGTGAAAATCTTACGGTTCCTTTTCCTCTCTCTAGAAAATAATAAAAATCTAAATTGTAAAGTCTGATGTACAACACTTTAATGCACTTCTGGTCACTGGAAGACGCTTACCAAGGAAATGAATGACACAGGAAGCTTTCCTCATTGTTCATGAATAGAGAACCTGAACTCACCTAGAGATGAACTGGCTACACAATTTAATGAACTGAATGATGTATGGGACCTTCCTCACTGCCTGTAGCTAGAGAACTTGAACTAGAGATGAACTGGCTAGAGAACTTAATGAACTGAATGGTGAATGGGACCTTCCTCACTGTCTGTAGCTAAAGAACTTGAGCTAGAGATGAACTGGCTACAGAACTTAATGAACTGAATGGTGAATGGGACTTTCCTCACTGCCTGTAGCTAGAGAACTTGAACTAGAGATGAACTGGCTAGAGAACTTCATAACGAGACTTTCCTCACTGCCTGTAGCTAGAGAACTTGAACTAGAGATGAACTGGCTAGAGAACTTCATAACGAGACTTTCCTTATTGTCTGTAGCTAGAGAACTTGATCAAGATGCACAGTCGTTGCTCTCTCTCTCCCTGGACGCCTTGAAATGCAACAGTACTCACGCAAGGAGTCTGTTTAAGAGAAATTCTGTGTGATGCATTCTGAGTTGCGTCACGTTGTATGAGTGTGTCTCCTGCTTTTTATGGAATGGGGCGTGAGTGCGTCAAGGATCGAACAAGTAACAAGCGGTGCGCGTGTGGGCGGCAAGAAGGCGTGTGTTGCTAATACTGCCGCGTGGGTATTCAAGGCTCCGTGGCAATGAGGATAACGAGGCTGTTGTTTTGTGCACCAACGTTTGGCAGAAAATTCATGTGTCTTTTAACTTATCGATCATTCAGTGAGTCTCCCAGTGTCTGTTCATCAACCTATCTATCTATTTATCTATCTATCTAAATATCTATCTACCTACTTACCGACCTACTTATTTATTTATCTAACTACCTACATATCTGCCTATATCACACACACACACACACACACACACACACACACGCACGCACGCACGCACACTAAAATTATCCACTGACACGACTAATGCTAAAAAGTCTAAACTTTCTCTCTCTCTCTCTCTCTCTCTCTCTCTCTCTCTCTCTCTCTCTCTCTCTCTCTCTCTCTCTCTCTCTCTCTCTCTCTCTCTCTCTCTCTCTCTCTCTCTCTCTCTCTCTCTCTCTCTCTCTCTCTCTCTCTCTCTCTCTCTCTCTCTCTCTCTCTCTCTCTCTCTCTCTCTCTCTCTCTCTCTCTCTCTCTCTCTCTCTCTCTCTCTCTCTCTCTCTCTCTCTCTCTCTCTCTCTCTCTCTCTCTCTCTCTCTCTGAGGCAGAGGGTGAAGGAAGGGCTTAATGGCATATTTGTAATGTTTATTAGTCCTCAGATTGGGAGGGAGGGAGAGGATTGGGAGGGACGGAGAGGAAAAGGGAGAGGGAGGAAGAGGGAGAGGGGAGGGAGAGGGAAGGGAGAGAGGAGGGGAGGGAAGAAACGTGGAAGCAAAGAAGGATGGAGAGAGAGAGAGAGAGAGAGAGAGAGAGAGAGAGAGAGAGAGAGAGAGAGAGAGAGAGAGAGAGAGAGGTAACGGGGGGGGTTGGTGGACTCCATTACTTAAGAATGAGTCAATCCACACTAATGGTGAAACAGCGTGATTCTCTCTCTCTCTCTCTCTCTCTCTCTCTCTCTCTCTCTCTCTCTCTCTCTCTCTCTCTTCTCCCCCCTCTCTCTCTCTCTCTCCTCACCAACAAACCAGTATTTTCATCCTATTATTATTATTATTATTATTATTATTATTATTAGTAATATTATCAGTATACCGTGCAGTTTCCGTGGCGGCCGTGGAGCAGCGCGGGCGTGTCGTGGACGAACACAACAGAACACTTGCGTGGAAACAAAGTGTGTGTGTATTTGCGTGCTTCCCCCTACGTCTGTGTGTGCGCACATGTGTGTGTTTCCATGTGCGTGTGTGCGCGGCCTGTAGGTAACACATCTGGCTTGAAAATGTGGACGTGTGCTGGTATGTGTGTGTGTGTGTGTGTGTGTTTGCGTGGGTGTGGGTGTGGGTGTGCGTGGGCGTGCGTGCATGTGTGTGGCTGTCACGTGCATGGAAGGCTTTGAAAGGAACGATGAATATTGGTCAGTGACAAACAAAATAACACAACATTGTGGAATTGAAAATAACAAGACGAAGACACAAGAAATAGACAAAATGAATTTCAGAACAACAACAACAACAACAAATAACAATACTGTGAAACTGAAAATAAGGAGGTAAGGAAACAAAGAAAAGAAAAAGCAGATTTTAACAACAACAACATCAATAGCTGAAAAAATACAACAGAACAATGTGGAATAAAAAAAAAAGATAGAGACAAGAAAATATATAGAAGCGGAATTTAAGCACCATACAAAAAAAAAAAAAAAAAATCGTGAAACTTCTTTGAATACAAAATAAAAAAAAAAAGTGTTGAGTGTTTAAAATAAAAAGACAAAAGTGTGCATATGGCTGAAGCAAACGAGAGTCTTACGAGAAACAAAAGGCAATCGTTTCGGGAAAATATGAGTATGATTGAGAATTATTTGAATACAGTTTTACTACAAAAAAAAAAAAAAAAAAAATCGTCATGGAAATTAAATACAGTGAAGACACGATGACATAATTATAAGATTGACAAACTTTCAAGTAATCGAGAAAAAAACAAAGAAGTAACAGAAGGAATGGAAATAATAATAATAATAATAATAATAATAATAATAATAATAATAATAATAATAATAATAATGCAGAGAACTAAAACATTGGGAAGAAAGAAGAGGGAAGAAGAATAAGAGCAAGAACACAAGAGAAAGAAAGGGAAGGAAAAAAAATAACGGAAGAAATAAGAAAAGTAATAATAGAATAAATAAGAAAAGTAGGAAAACGCTCAAAGAAAGGAAAGAGAGCAAACAAACAAACGAACAAACATACTAAAATACACAGACAGAAAAATAACAAAAAAAAAAATTCCGTAAAATACAAAAGTAAAAAAAAAAAAAAAAAAACAAGAGAAAAGAAAAACAAATAAAAAGAAAAACAAATCAACAAGCAAGTAAGAAAAGATTACGAGAGAGAGAGAGAGAGAGAGAGAGAGAGAGAGAGAGAGAGAGAGAGAGAGAGAGAGAGAGAGAGAGAGAGAGAGAGAGAGAGCCCTGACACCACCACCACGATGTACGAGGGACCTGCAGCCTGTACTTACCAGAGAACCCGCTGGACCTGAAGAGGGGCCTGCTGGGGTACAACCTGCAAAACAAGACACAGGGTGAGTACTGCGGGAGGAGGAGGAGGAGGAAGTGGAGAAAGAGGAGGAGGAAAAGGACAGGTTGTAGGTATGTAGAGGAGGAGGAAAAGGACAGGTTGTAGGTATGTAGAGGAGGAGGAAAAGGACAGGTTGTAGGTATGTAGAGGAGGAGGAAAAGGACAGGTTGTAGGTATGTGTGTGTGTGTGCGTGCACTAGATGAAAAGAGAACGGCATACATAGATTCATAAGAAAAGAAAAAAAGGGAAGCGAACGATGAAATTGGGAGATTAAACGAATACTTACCAAGTATGATGTTTGATCGTAATTTCACGAACATTTAACTGCGTCACTGAGGTAGTAAACGAGATGCCCGCTTCACCAGCTCCACGTCAGTCCTTCAGAGAATAGGTTTGAGGAAGCAGCCAGAATATTCAAGTTGTAGCTACAACTGAGCTACAAGAGACTAGGGAAGGGAGGGAGGGCGTTTACTACCTCAGTGACGCAGTTAAATGTTCGTGAAATTACGATCAAACATCATACTTGGTAAGTATTCGTTTAATCTCCCAATTTCACTTCACGACTATTTAACTGACGTCACCGGTAGTCAACGAGAACTTTAGAGTGGTTCCTCAAACCTATCAAGCCACTCAAAGGCTAAAGAACAATAATGTGGAAGCATGAACAGCCTTTTATTACCCAATATTCAGTAACAAACCCAAACAAGTACAACAACAGCACGGCTTACAACAACAATGCGCGTGAAGAACTACAAGTTATGAGAGTACAGTTCTGGAAAATTCACCAGCATCAATTATGGGCTTCCTGTAGTACTTCGTGAATGTAGATTCTCTGGTCCAGCCAATAGTAGAGATAATTGTCGACAAAGGGAGCCGCAGGGCCGCCTTACTGGCTGACGCCGACCTGGTAGAATGAGGTGAAAAAATGCCAAGATTAATGCCAGCAGCTCGCATGACATCTTTCGTCCAGCGACGTAATGTGTCCCGTGAAGCCAGTTTGACTGGAGGTCTTGTTGTGAGAAAGAAACCCGTGAGCGAACCCCGCATGTTGTTTGTGCGTTCTAGATAGCTCATCGTTGAGGTGACAACACATAACCTCCTGTCTGGGGGATAGGCTACGAAAACCAATTCTGACAAGTGTGTACCTGGCCTAGAAGTTTTTAGCGGATCACCAATCCTAAAAGAGACCCGACTGTCCGAAACAGTCATGTTCCTAATGTCTAACATATGTAAAGTCTGACCGCGTTGACCAGAGAGGAGCAACATAAGGATTGTTAGCTTCCTTGATAACTGAATCAAGGACAAATCTTTATCGGGCCCAAGACCTATGATGTGATCCAAGATCAAGTGAGGATCCCAGGTCGTACCGTAGCGGGGTAAGGACGGTCTCACCTGAAAGACTGCTTTCATAAACCTTGTAGCTAAGGGATGTTGTCCTGCCGGCTGGCCATTGATACTTGCCACTGCCGAGATGGCCGACCGTAACGTGTTGATGGAGCTGTAAGTCCTACCTGCACCCCTCCTAAATTCGGAAAGGAGGAAATCTAAAAGGTCAGCTGAAGATGGCTGAAAGAGATCAATTTTCCTGCCGAAGCAAAATGACAACCATTTCTTAATATGCGACCCATACTGTACTCTCGTGCTCTCCCTCCAGGAGTGCAGCAGAAATCCGGCAACTTCCGGCGAAAGGCCGCGACTTTGGTACGATTCCCTGATAATACCATCGCTGTCAAGATCAACACTTGAGACCGAGGATGTGTGAGAGTTGGATTTTGTGGCAGCACGAGAGGAAGACGGGGGAGAAGCACAGGAGGTGCCGTTAGCAAGCGGAGGGCTGTCGGGAACCATACTTGAGTCGGCCATAGAGGAAGAATCACCATCACTGTAGCTTCGTCTTCCTGGAGCTTTTGGAGGACCCTTGATATAATACTGAAAGGTGGGAAAGCATAGAAGTTCTTATTTGACCAAGTCATCGTGAAGGCATTAACATGAATGGCACAGGGATCTGGCTTCCAGGAAACATAAGCAGGTAATTGTGTATTTATGCGAGTGGCAAACAGGTCAACATCAGGTGTGTAATAGAGTTGAGAAATGCTTTGGAAAATATGAGGCAGTAACATCCATTCCGCATCCATGTTTTTCAATCGGGATAGTTTGTCTGCCTCTGTATTATGTAGGCCCTGTATATGCTGTGTTGACAAAGTAATACCCCTTGACAGAGCCCATTCAAAAATTTGTTCCACTATCACATGAAGGTAAAGTTTAGTACTGCCACAACGATCTAAACAGGTAAGTGCAGTGACACTGTCAGAACGGAGGCGAATATGAGTACCCCAATTATCCTTGCAAAGAGACTGTAGACCCATGAGAATAGCTTTTATTTCTAAACAGTTGATGTGATCCAGTTCATCATGAGCCCAGTGACCAGCAGTCCTGGCATTCCCCACCACTGCGCCCCAGCCAGTCAGGGAGGCGTCACAAAACAATTCTAGTTGGTGGGGACTGGATCGTAACGACTTTGTTTGTGAATCTATATTATTAATCCACCATTTGATTAACCCCTGAGCATGATTGTCCAAGATAACAGGTGAGTTATAATTCCCATGATGCCGTGCGAGTTCCTTGTTACGAATTATTTCCAAGTACTTATACCTGAGTGGTGCCAACTCCACGGCAGGGTCAGAGGCTACAGCCATACCAATAAAGGAGGAGAGTTCAAGTAAGGATATAACATCTTTGTTCAGTAGAAGTGAACCCTGTGCCTTAATGTGCTTCCTCCTCCTGGGTGTCAGAGTGGCAGTCATGTCTACAGAGTTTAATACCACACCAAGAAACTCAATCTCTTGGGTAGGCTTTAGGACCGATTTGTGAGGATTTACTGTGAGCCCTAAGGAGTCAAAAAGGTGTAGAGCGTAAAGCACATTAGATCCTAAAACGTCAGCAGAGTCAGCAATAAAGATGCAATCATCCAAATAGCATGACACGAAAATTCCCAACTTATGAAGATGCGAGAGGACAGGTTTTAACAATTTAGTGAAAATACGGGGTGCTGAAGTCAAACCCTGTGGAAGGCAAGTAAAGCGGAACGTAGAGTTACGCCAAGTAAATTTAAACCAATTCCTGTCCTCTGGCCTCACATAGACTGAAAAATAAGCGTCTTTGAAGTCAATAGACATGAAATGACAGTTCTGGTGGATTAAAGGTAGCACATCTTTGAGAGTATCCATCTTAAAATGTATATGGTCCACATATTCGTTAAGTTCTTTCAAATTCAGAATGACTCTAGCTGTGCCGTCTCTCTTAATGGTAGGAAAAATGTTAGAAAGAAAACCATGTCCCCCTGGTGCACATAATTCAACTATCCTCTGCTCCAAGAACTTTAGCATGGCAGAGTCCAGCGCTTTTTCATCTGAAAGTGACAAGCTAAGAGGAGCCGGAGGGCTCCCCTGTATGGGGACACGCACAAAAGCTAAAAATTTTCCATGTACCACATCATAGATCCATTTATCCGAGGAAAGAAGGTTCCACTGTAACCTGGCATCAAAGATTTTTCCCCCATGAAAATTATCCGGAGTATTAATCAAGTCCATTAACAAGGGACTTACCAAAGGTACTTTCACTGGTGAGCTCTGTGTCTCGGCATCCCCTTCCCCTGGGGAGGCCTCTGGCCTAAAAAAGACCTTGTTTGGTGACGTGGTCTCGGCTGCTGAGAGTGAGGGCGTGAGGGTAACTGGCGAGGTGAAGCAAATCGTTTTCCAGGAGCTTTGTAAGGGCGGAAGGTGGGCCGCCCAAGTTTCCTGGATTTGTGAATTTCCTCACACTTCTTAATCACATCGAACGGGAATAAATCATCCTTGCCGACCTCACACTCCCAATTGCAGAGCTCTGCCAAGGCAGAATCATTCACATGAGTTCGAGCAACCTCTTTCCGAAGCTGATTGATGTAGTTAACAGCGGAAGTCAGTAGCCTCAGGCTGTTATTAAGACCATCAAGGTAGTAGTTTACAGGCTTGTCTTTCTTATCACCAATATCACTGATGCAACAGGCAATGGGGACCAACGCCTTGGTCAACAGTTTATTAGTAAGTGACAGCCGAGTGTCAACTAGCTTTCCACCGACGCTCATTGCCTTTGTGATGGCAGAAGTAGTCGCTGGGACCTTTAAATTGGGTACATTACTCGGGAGTTTGATCTTATCACATGTAAGCTTCACACCGTCAGAAGAGGGCCGACGTCTCAGACTGGCATTAAGAATGCCAGCCAGGCGGTCAGATAAGGGGTCACCTGTCTCTTCCTCACCCCGGAAGTGGCCAGCAAACTCATCGAGAGCTTTCTGGAAATCCGCATCAACCACCGAATCACCGGTTGACTGTGTAGCGGGGGCAGTAAGCAGATCGAGGTCGTCAAGGGGATCAGCTTCGGGCAGACACCGAGGCGCTTCAGCTGCCTCATCATCAGAATGGGGGAAGGTGAAGTTTGTCTCCACCGACACTGGAGGGACTGCCGGCTGGTCTAATCTTTCAATTAGAGCACCCAAAAGGGTAGAAAGCTTGTCCAAAGTTACTTCACTCGAAGGAGGCACCGCTGTATCGCCGATGTGGCTCGGGCCCGCAGCTGACTGCGGACAGGCGGGAGGTGGTTGAGTACTGGAACTATCCCGGGAGGCCTTCCTCCGCTTGCCATCGCCTTCTAGAAGGTCCTTCTCACGTCGCTTCCCTCCCGAAGCAGGTGAGGGGGGACGCCGAGGCGTTCCTGAGCCCTTTTCCCGTTCCGACATCTCACGTCTAGAAAGAACGGAAAACGGGAAGGAAACACAAGAGCCAACATATACGTCCTTAGATCATATATGTGGAATCACCATACAGCTAACACCCTGCTGTAGCGGGTGAAGGCTTACCAGGCTGACTCCTAAGAGAAAGCCGGTGAACAGAAGCCAGGTGGTCGACGAGCGGAACAGCAGACAGCGTTGAGGTGTGGACTGTGTGGAGACTAGCAGCGAACTGGCGTGGAGCTGGTGAAGCGGGCATCTCGTTGACTACCGGTGACGTCAGTTAAATAGTCGTGAAGTGAAATTGGGAGATTAAACGAATACTTACCAAGTATGATGTTTGATCGTAATTTCACGAACATTTAACTGCGTCACTGAGGTAGTAAACGAGATGCCCGCTTCACCAGCTCCACGTCAGTCCTTCAGAGAATAGGTTTGAGGAAGCAGCCAGAATATTCAAGTTGTAGCTACAACTGAGCTACAAGAGACTAGGGAAGGGAGGGAGGGCGTTTACTACCTCAGTGACGCAGTTAAATGTTCGTGAAATTACGATCAAACATCATACTTGGTAAGTATTCGTTTAATCTCCCAATTTCACTTCACGACTATTTAACTGACGTCACCGGTAGTCAACGAGAACTTTAGAGTGGTTCCTCAAACCTATCAAGCCACTCAAAGGCTAAAGAACAATAATGTGGAAGCATGAACAGCCTTTTATTACCCAATATTCAGTAACAAACCCAAACAAGTACAACAACAGCACGGCTTACAACAATAATGCGCGTGAAGAACTACAAGTTATGAGAGTACAGTTCTGGAAAATTCACCAGCATCAATTATGGGCTTCCTGTAGTACTTCGTGAATGTAGATTCTCTGGTCCAGCCAATAGTAGAGATAATTGTCGACAAAGGGAGCCGCAGGGCCGCCTTACTGGCTGACGCCGACCTGGTAGAATGAGGTGAAAAAATGCCAAGATTAATGCCAGCAGCTCGCATGACATCTTTCGTCCAGCGACGTAATGTGTCCCGTGAAGCCAGTTTGACTGGAGGTCTTGTTGTGAGAAAGAAACCCGTGAGCGAACCCCGCATGTTGTTTGTGCGTTCTAGATAGCTCATCGTTGAGGTGACAACACATAACCTCCTGTCTGGGGGATAGGCTACGAAAACCAATTCTGACAAGTGTGTACCTGGCCTAGAAGTTTTTAGCGGATCACCAATCCTAAAAGAGACCCGACTGTCCGAAACAGTCATGTTCCTAATGTCTAACATATGTAAAGTCTGACCGCGTTGACCAGAGAGGAGCAACATAAGGATTGTTAGCTTCCTTGATAACTGAATCAAGGACAAATCTTTATCGGGCCCAAGACCTATGATGTGATCCAAGATCAAGTGAGGATCCCAGGTCGTACCGTAGCGGGGTAAGGACGGTCTCACCTGAAAGACTGCTTTCATAAACCTTGTAGCTAAGGGATGTTGTCCTGCCGGCTGGCCATTGATACTTGCCACTGCCGAGATGGCCGACCGTAACGTGTTGATGGAGCTGTAAGTCCTACCTGCACCCCTCCTAAATTCGGAAAGGAGGAAATCTAAAAGGTCAGCTGAAGATGGCTGAAAGAGATCAATTTTCCTGCCGAAGCAAAATGACAACCATTTCTTAATATGCGACCCATACTGTACTCTCGTGCTCTCCCTCCAGGAGTGCAGCAGAAATCCGGCAACTTCCGGCGAAAGGCCGCGACTTTGGTACGATTCCCTGATAATACCATCGCTGTCAAGATCAACACTTGAGACCGAGGATGTGTGAGAGTTGGATTTTGTGGCAGCACGAGAGGAAGACGGGGGAGAAGCACAGGAGGTGCCGTTAGCAAGCGGAGGGCTGTCGGGAACCATACTTGAGTCGGCCATAGAGGAAGAATCACCATCACTGTAGCTTCGTCTTCCTGGAGCTTTTGGAGGACCCTTGATATAATACTGAAAGGTGGGAAAGCATAGAAGTTCTTATTTGACCAAGTCATCGTGAAGGCATTAACATGAATGGCACAGGGATCTGGCTTCCAGGAAACATAAGCAGGTAATTGTGTATTTATGCGAGTGGCAAACAGGTCAACATCAGGTGTGTAATAGAGTTGAGAAATGCTTTGGAAAATATGAGGCAGTAACATCCATTCCGCATCCATGTTTTTCAATCGGGATAGTTTGTCTGCCTCTGTATTATGTAGGCCCTGTATATGCTGTGTTGACAAAGTAATACCCCTTGACAGAGCCCATTCAAAAATTTGTTCCACTATCACATGAAGGTAAAGTTTAGTACTGCCACAACGATCTAAACAGGTAAGTGCAGTGACACTGTCAGAACGGAGGCGAATATGAGTACCCCAATTATCCTTGCAAAGAGACTGTAGACCCATGAGAATAGCTTTTAATTCTAAACAGTTGATGTGATCCAGTTCATCATGAGCCCAGTGACCAGCAGTCCTGGCATTCCCCACCACTGCGCCCCAGCCAGTCAGGGAGGCGTCACAAAACAATTCTAGTTGGTGGGGACTGGATCGTAACGACTTTGTTTGTGAATCTATATTATTAATCCACCATTTGATTAACCCCTGAGCATGATTGTCCAAGATAACAGGTGAGTTATAATTCCCATGATGCCGTGCGAGTTCCTTGTTACGAATTATTTCCAAGTACTTATACCTGAGTGGTGCCAACTCCACGGCAGGGTCAGAGGCTACAGCCATACCAATAAAGGAGGAGAGTTCAAGTAAGGATATAACATCTTTGTTCAGTAGAAGTGAACCCTGTGCCTTAATGTGCTTCCTCCTCCTGGGTGTCAGAGTGGCAGTCATGTCTACAGAGTTTAATACCACACCAAGAAACTCAATCTCTTGGGTAGGCTTTAGGACCGATTTGTGAGGATTTACTGTGAGCCCTAAGGAGTCAAAAAGGTGTAGAGCGTAAAGCACATTAGATCCTAAAACGTCAGCAGAGTCAGCAATAAAGATGCAATCATCCAAATAGCATGACACGAAAATTCCCAACTTATGAAGATGCGAGAGGACAGGTTTTAACAATTTAGT
The DNA here is from genome assembly GCF_035594125.1 of Scylla paramamosain. Classification (NCBI taxonomy): domain Eukaryota; kingdom Metazoa; phylum Arthropoda; class Malacostraca; order Decapoda; family Portunidae; genus Scylla; species Scylla paramamosain. The sequence continues at coordinate 193,654 of NC_087171.1, read as the reverse complement.
GAAAATACGGGGTGCTGAAGTCAAACCCTGTGGAAGGCAAGTAAAGCGGAACGTAGAGTTACGCCAAGTAAATTTAAACCAATTCCTGTCCTCTGGCCTCACATAGACTGAAAAATAAGCGTCTTTGAAGTCAATAGACATGAAATGACAGTTCTGGTGGATTAAAGGTAGCACATCTTTGAGAGTATCCATCTTAAAATGTATATGGTCCACATATTCGTTAAGTTCTTTCAAATTCAGAATAACTCTAGCTGTGCCGTCTCTCTTAATGGTAGGAAAAATGTTAGAAAGAAAACCATGTCCCCCTGGTGCACATAATTCAACTATCCTCTGCTCCAAGAACTTTAGCATGGCAGAGTCCAGCGCTTTTTCATCTGAAAGTGACAAGCTAAGAGGAGCCGGAGGGCTCCCCTGTATGGGGACACGCACAAAAGCTAAAAATTTTCCATGTACCACATCATAGATCCATTTATCCGAGGAAAGAAGGTTCCACTGTAACCTGGCATCAAAGATTTTTCCCCCATGAAAATTATCCGGAGTATTAATCAAGTCCATTAACAAGGGACTTACCAAAGGTACTTTCACTGGTGAGCTCTGTGTCTCGGCATCCCCTTCCCCTGGGGAGGCCTCTGGCCTAAAAAAGACCTTGTTTGGTGACGTGGTCTCGGCTGCTGAGAGTGAGGGCGTGAGGGTAACTGGCGAGGTGAAGCAAATCGTTTTCCAGGAGCTTTGTAAGGGCGGAAGGTGGGCCGCCCAAGTTTCCTGGATTTGTGAATTTCCTCACACTTCTTAATCACATCGAACGGGAATAAATCATCCTTGCCGACCTCACACTCCCAATTGCAGAGCTCTGCCAAGGCAGAATCATTCACATGAGTTCGAGCAACCTCTTTCCGAAGCTGATTGATGTAGTTAACAGCGGAAGTCAGTAGCCTCAGGCTGTTATTAAGACCATCAAGGTAGTAGTTTACAGGCTTGTCTTTCTTATCACCAATATCACTGATGCAACAGGCAATGGGGACCAACGCCTTGGTCAACAGTTTATTAGTAAGTGACAGCCGAGTGTCAACTAGCTTTCCACCGACGCTCATTGCCTTTGTGATGGCAGAAGTAGTCGCTGGGACCTTTAAATTGGGTACATTACTCGGGAGTTTGATCTTATCACATGTAAGCTTCACACCGTCAGAAGAGGGCCGACGTCTCAGACTGGCATTAAGAATGCCAGCCAGGCGGTCAGATAAGGGGTCACCTGTCTCTTCCTCACCCCGGAAGTGGCCAGCAAACTCATCGAGAGCTTTCTGGAAATCCGCATCAACCACCGAATCACCGGTTGACTGTGTAGCGGGGGCAGTAAGCAGATCGAGGTCGTCAAGGGGATCAGCTTCGGGCAGACACCGAGGCGCTTCAGCTGCCTCATCATCAGAATGGGGGAAGGTGAAGTTTGTCTCCACCGACACTGGAGGGACTGCCGGCTGGTCTAATCTTTCAATTAGAGCACCCAAAAGGGTAGAAAGCTTGTCCAAAGTTACTTCACTCGAAGGAGGCACCGCTGTATCGCCGATGTGGCTCGGGCCCGCAGCTGACTGCGGACAGGCGGGAGGTGGTTGAGTACTGGAACTATCCCGGGAGGCCTTCCTCCGCTTGCCATCGCCTTCTAGAAGGTCCTTCTCACGTCGCTTCCCTCCCGAAGCAGGTGAGGGGGGACGCCGAGGCGTTCCTGAGCCCTTTTCCCGTTCCGACATCTCACGTCTAGAAAGAACGGAAAACGGGAAGGAAACACAAGAGCCAACATATACGTCCTTAGATCATATATGTGGAATCACCATACAGCTAACACCCTGCTGTAGCGGGTGAAGGCTTACCAGGCTGACTCCTAAGAGAAAGCCGGTGAACAGAAGCCAGGTGGTCGACGAGCGGAACAGCAGACAGCGTTGAGGTGTGGACTGTGTGGAGACTAGCAGCGAACTGGCGTGGAGCTGGTGAAGCGGGCATCTCGTTGACTACCGGTGACGTCAGTTAAATAGTCGTGAAGTGAAATTGGGAGATTAAACGAATACTTACCAAGTATGATGTTTGATCGTAATTTCACGAACATTTAACTGCGTCACTGAGGTAGTAAACGAGATGCCCGCTTCACCAGCTCCACGTCAGTCCTTCAGAGAATAGGTTTGAGGAAGCAGCCAGAATATTCAAGTTGTAGCTACAACTGAGCTACAAGAGACTAGGGAAGGGAGGGAGGGCGTTTACTACCTCAGTGACGCAGTTAAATGTTCGTGAAATTACGATCAAACATCATACTTGGTAAGTATTCGTTTAATCTCCCAATTTCACTTCACGACTATTTAACTGACGTCACCGGTAGTCAACGAGAACTTTAGAGTGGTTCCTCAAACCTATCAAGCCACTCAAAGGCTAAAGAACAATAATGTGGAAGCATGAACAGCCTTTTATTACCCAATATTCAGTAACAAACCCAAACAAGTACAACAACAGCACGGCTTACAACAATAATGCGCGTGAAGAACTACAAGTTATGAGAGTACAGTTCTGGAAAATTCACCAGCATCAATTATGGGCTTCCTGTAGTACTTCGTGAATGTAGATTCTCTGGTCCAGCCAATAGTAGAGATAATTGTCGACAAAGGGAGCCGCAGGGCCGCCTTACTGGCTGACGCCGACCTGGTAGAATGAGGTGAAAAAATGCCAAGATTAATGCCAGCAGCTCGCATGACATCTTTCGTCCAGCGACGTAATGTGTCCCGTGAAGCCAGTTTGACTGGAGGTCTTGTTGTGAGAAAGAAACCCGTGAGCGAACCCCGCATGTTGTTTGTGCGTTCTAGATAGCTCATCGTTGAGGTGACAACACATAACCTCCTGTCTGGGGGATAGGCTACGAAAACCAATTCTGACAAGTGTGTACCTGGCCTAGAAGTTTTTAGCGGATCACCAATCCTAAAAGAGACCCGACTGTCCGAAACAGTCATGTTCCTAATGTCTAACATATGTAAAGTCTGACCGCGTTGACCAGAGAGGAGCAACATAAGGATTGTTAGCTTCCTTGATAACTGAATCAAGGACAAATCTTTATCGGGCCCAAGACCTATGATGTGATCCAAGATCAAGTGAGGATCCCAGGTCGTACCGTAGCGGGGTAAGGACGGTCTCACCTGAAAGACTGCTTTCATAAACCTTGTAGCTAAGGGATGTTGTCCTGCCGGCTGGCCATTGATACTTGCCACTGCCGAGATGGCCGACCGTAACGTGTTGATGGAGCTGTAAGTCCTACCTGCACCCCTCCTAAATTCGGAAAGGAGGAAATCTAAAAGGTCAGCTGAAGATGGCTGAAAGAGATCAATTTTCCTGCCGAAGCAAAATGACAACCATTTCTTAATATGCGACCCATACTGTACTCTCGTGCTCTCCCTCCAGGAGTGCAGCAGAAATCCGGCAACTTCCGGCGAAAGGCCGCGACTTTGGTACGATTCCCTGATAATACCATCGCTGTCAAGATCAACACTTGAGACCGAGGATGTGTGAGAGTTGGATTTTGTGGCAGCACGAGAGGAAGACGGGGGAGAAGCACAGGAGGTGCCGTTAGCAAGCGGAGGGCTGTCGGGAACCATACTTGAGTCGGCCATAGAGGAAGAATCACCATCACTGTAGCTTCGTCTTCCTGGAGCTTTTGGAGGACCCTTGATATAATACTGAAAGGTGGGAAAGCATAGAAGTTCTTATTTGACCAAGTCATCGTGAAGGCATTAACATGAATGGCACAGGGATCTGGCTTCCAGGAAACATAAGCAGGTAATTGTGTATTTATGCGAGTGGCAAACAGGTCAACATCAGGTGTGTAATAGAGTTGAGAAATGCTTTGGAAAATATGAGGCAGTAACATCCATTCCGCATCCATGTTTTTCAATCGGGATAGTTTGTCTGCCTCTGTATTATGTAGGCCCTGTATATGCTGTGTTGACAAAGTAATACCCCTTGACAGAGCCCATTCAAAAATTTGTTCCACTATCACATGAAGGTAAAGTTTAGTACTGCCACAACGATCTAAACAGGTAAGTGCAGTGACACTGTCAGAACGGAGGCGAATATGAGTACCCCAATTATCCTTGCAAAGAGACTGTAGACCCATGAGAATAGCTTTTAATTCTAAACAGTTGATGTGATCCAGTTCATCATGAGCCCAGTGACCAGCAGTCCTGGCATTCCCCACCACTGCGCCCCAGCCAGTCAGGGAGGCGTCACAAAACAATTCTAGTTGGTGGGGACTGGATCGTAACGACTTTGTTTGTGAATCTATATTATTAATCCACCATTTGATTAACCCCTGAGCATGATTGTCCAAGATAACAGGTGAGTTATAATTCCCATGATGCCGTGCGAGTTCCTTGTTACGAATTATTTCCAAGTACTTATACCTGAGTGGTGCCAACTCCACGGCAGGGTCAGAGGCTACAGCCATACCAATAAAGGAGGAGAGTTCAAGTAAGGATATAACATCTTTGTTCAGTAGAAGTGAACCCTGTGCCTTAATGTGCTTCCTCCTCCTGGGTGTCAGAGTGGCAGTCATGTCTACAGAGTTTAATACCACACCAAGAAACTCAATCTCTTGGGTAGGCTTTAGGACCGATTTGTGAGGATTTACTGTGAGCCCTAAGGAGTCAAAAAGGTGTAGAGCGTAAAGCACATTAGATCCTAAAACGTCAGCAGAGTCAGCAATAAAGATGCAATCATCCAAATAGCATGACACGAAAATTCCCAACTTATGAAGATGCGAGAGGACAGGTTTTAACAATTTAGTGAAAATACGGGGTGCTGAAGTCAAACCCTGTGGAAGGCAAGTAAAGCGGAACGTAGAGTTACGCCAAGTAAATTTAAACCAATTCCTGTCCTCTGGCCTCACATAGACTGAAAAATAAGCGTCTTTGAAGTCAATAGACATGAAATGACAGTTCTGGTGGATTAAAGGTAGCACATCTTTGAGAGTATCCATCTTAAAATGTATATGGTCCACATATTCGTTAAGTTCTTTCAAATTCAGAATAACTCTAGCTGTGCCGTCTCTCTTAATGGTAGGAAAAATGTTAGAAAGAAAACCATGTCCCCCTGGTGCACATAATTCAACTATCCTCTGCTCCAAGAACTTTAGCATGGCAGAGTCCAGCGCTTTTTCATCTGAAAGTGACAAGCTAAGAGGAGCCGGAGGGCTCCCCTGTATGGGGACACGCACAAAAGCTAAAAATTTTCCATGTACCACATCATAGATCCATTTATCCGAGGAAAGAAGGTTCCACTGTAACCTGGCATCAAAGATTTTTCCCCCATGAAAATTATCCGGAGTATTAATCAAGTCCATTAACAAGGGACTTACCAAAGGTACTTTCACTGGTGAGCTCTGTGTCTCGGCATCCCCTTCCCCTGGGGAGGCCTCTGGCCTAAAAAAGACCTTGTTTGGTGACGTGGTCTCGGCTGCTGAGAGTGAGGGCGTGAGGGTAACTGGCGAGGTGAAGCAAATCGTTTTCCAGGAGCTTTGTAAGGGCGGAAGGTGGGCCGCCCAAGTTTCCTGGATTTGTGAATTTCCTCACACTTCTTAATCACATCGAACGGGAATAAATCATCCTTGCCGACCTCACACTCCCAATTGCAGAGCTCTGCCAAGGCAGAATCATTCACATGAGTTCGAGCAACCTCTTTCCGAAGCTGATTGATGTAGTTAACAGCGGAAGTCAGTAGCCTCAGGCTGTTATTAAGACCATCAAGGTAGTAGTTTACAGGCTTGTCTTTCTTATCACCAATATCACTGATGCAACAGGCAATGGGGACCAACGCCTTGGTCAACAGTTTATTAGTAAGTGACAGCCGAGTGTCAACTAGCTTTCCACCGACGCTCATTGCCTTTGTGATGGCAGAAGTAGTCGCTGGGACCTTTAAATTGGGTACATTACTCGGGAGTTTGATCTTATCACATGTAAGCTTCACACCGTCAGAAGAGGGCCGACGTCTCAGACTGGCATTAAGAATGCCAGCCAGGCGGTCAGATAAGGGGTCACCTGTCTCTTCCTCACCCCGGAAGTGGCCAGCAAACTCATCGAGAGCTTTCTGGAAATCCGCATCAACCACCGAATCACCGGTTGACTGTGTAGCGGGGGCAGTAAGCAGATCGAGGTCGTCAAGGGGATCAGCTTCGGGCAGACACCGAGGCGCTTCAGCTGCCTCATCATCAGAATGGGGGAAGGTGAAGTTTGTCTCCACCGACACTGGAGGGACTGCCGGCTGGTCTAATCTTTCAATTAGAGCACCCAAAAGGGTAGAAAGCTTGTCCAAAGTTACTTCACTCGAAGGAGGCACCGCTGTATCGCCGATGTGGCTCGGGCCCGCAGCTGACTGCGGACAGGCGGGAGGTGGTTGAGTACTGGAACTATCCCGGGAGGCCTTCCTCCGCTTGCCATCGCCTTCTAGAAGGTCCTTCTCACGTCGCTTCCCTCCCGAAGCAGGTGAGGGGGGACGCCGAGGCGTTCCTGAGCCCTTTTCCCGTTCCGACATCTCACGTCTAGAAAGAACGGAAAACGGGAAGGAAACACAAGAGCCAACATATACGTCCTTAGATCATATATGTGGAATCACCATACAGCTAACACCCTGCTGTAGCGGGTGAAGGCTTACCAGGCTGACTCCTAAGAGAAAGCCGGTGAACAGAAGCCAGGTGGTCGACGAGCGGAACAGCAGACAGCGTTGAGGTGTGGACTGTGTGGAGACTAGCAGCGAACTGGCGTGGAGCTGGTGAAGCGGGCATCTCGTTGACTACCGGTGACGTCAGTTAAATAGTCGTGAAGTGAAATATTAGTGTATTTTAACTAACTACTCGTTCTTTAAACACTCATTCACCCTACAGGAAAATCTAACCTTTTGTCTTTATGTAACAGAAACGGAGATTAAGTGAAAATGAGGCATTAGTATTGGTGGAGATGCAGAGGAGAGGAAAGGAGAGGAGAGCAGTGAGAGGGGAAGGTAGACGGAGGAAAAGGAGAGGATAAGTAGAGAAGGGAAGATACTTAGGAGAAACTGGAGAGAGAGAGGAGAGAGAGAGAGAGGGTATACGATGGAGAGAGAGGAGGAGGATGGAAGGCAGGGAAGGAAGGAAGGAAAAGAGGGAAGGAAGGAAGATATGATTTAGAAACAAGGGAAAGATGAGGGAAAAAAAAAAACCAGATAGATGAAAAATGGAATCAAATGAAAAGGAAAGGGAGAAAAAAATAAAAAAAAAGGGAGGTGAAAGAAAACAAAAGAAGAATAAAGAAATAAAAGAGGAAAGAAAATACGTAAAGAGAGATGAAGTATAGAAAGAGATGGAGAAAAAAAGGAGGAAAGAATCGAGAAAGGAAAAGAGATAAATATAAATGAAGAAACGAAGAAAAGGAAGAAGAAGAAGAGAAAGATGAAAACAAAGGGAGAGAATGGGAAATGGGAAAAAGGCGAGATGCAAAGAGTGACAGGAAATGAAAGGGAAAGGAGAGTTTGCAAAGAAAGCGAGTGAGGGAGAGGGGAAAAGAGACACGAGGGAATCAAGGAAGGAAGAATCAGAGGAACACCTGAAGTGAATGAGTGAACACCAGACACAAGTAACAATAACAATAAGTAAGAACAAGTAACAATAACAATAGTATTTCATGTCAACAAAGAAAAATATGGGTGTTATTTGTCACATACTGCTAAAATAACTACTACTGCTGCTCCTCCCCCTCTTCCTCCTACTGCTACTACTATTACTACTACTACGTCATACCACCACCATCACCACCACTTACTTCTCCATCCCTCCTCATCACCACTGCTACCACTACCACCACCACCACCACCACTAGCTTCCCCCTCCTCTTCCCACCACCGCCACCACCACTACCTTCACCCCTCCCACCCCCACCACTAGCACTAGCAACCCCCTCCCCCGCTGGCCTGGCACTGAGAGGCGGGTCCACCATGATGGCCTCGCCTCTCAATATCAAGAGTGAGGAGGTGATGAGCCCAGACTAGTCAGCGTGTACCTACAGGTGAGAGAGAGAGAGAGAGAGAGAGAGAGAGAGAGAGAGAGAGAGAGAGAGAGAGAGAGAGAGTTTCTATTTGTAATAAATTTGGTATTCATAAAAAAAAAATCAAAAAGTTTCTCTCTCTCTCTCTCTCTCTCTCTCTCTCTCTCTCTCTCTCTCTCTCTCTCTCTCTCTCTCTCTCTCTCTCTCTCTCTCTCTCTCTCTCTCTCTCTCTCTCTCTCTCTCTCTCTCTCTCTCTCTCTCTCTCTCTCTCTCTCTCTCTCTCTCTCATCACTCACCTGCTCGAATCAATTAGCAGCGCCTCCCTTAACCTCCCCTCCCCTCCCCTATGCAGGTTACCGGGGCTGGCCAGCTGCGCGGCGGGGGGCATGGACCCCCTCAAGGCCATGGGCCATAACAGGGAAGCCTACATGTGTGTGTGTGTGTGTGTGTGTGTGTGTAACGAAGCAGGGATACATACTTTGGTTGAAAATGACACTTTCTCATGATGATGATGATGATGATCATGATGGTAACAGCAGTAATAGAAGTAGTAGCAGTAATAATAATAATGATAATAATAATAATAACAATAATAATAATAATAATAATGATACTACTACTGCAACTAATAATAATACTAACAACAACGATAATAATAAAACAACAACAACTACTGCAACTAATAATAATAATACTAACAACAACGATAATAATAAAACAACAACAACAACTACTGCAACTAATAATAATAATACTAACAACAACGATAATAATAAAACAACAACAACTACTGCAACTAATAATAATAATACTAACAACAACGATAATAATAAAACAACAACAACTACTACTAATAATAATAATAATAGTAGAAGTAGTTGTAGTAGAAGTAGTAGTAGTGTTGCTTTTTTTGGTTTCATGGTTGAGAGAGAGAGAGAGAGAGAGAGAGAGAGAGAGAGAGAGAGAGAGAGAGAGAGAGAGAGAGAGAAAGGAAGGGAAGGAGGAGGAAAAGGGGAGGGAGGGAGAAAACTTGAATTACATCGCTTCGGGAGAGAGAGAGAGAGAGAGAGAGAGAGAGAGAGAGAGAGAGAGAGAGAGAGAGAGAGAGAGAGAGAGAGAGAGGGGGATACTATCAATCTCTCTCCTAGGTTAGAGGGGGAAGATTCACTGATTTACACCCTCGGAACATATTTTCGCGATCATGCTCCTGACTTTTCCTCCCTCCTCCTCCTTCCTCCTTTCCTCCTCCACCCTTCGTTTCCTTCCTCTCCCTCAATAGATCTTCCGTGTTTCCCGCTCTCTTGCTCTTTTCTCGCGTGAAGGTGTTCGCGAAAGTTAAGCGCGTCTAAATTAAGCGTGTTGGTGTGGCGACCCTCTCCCCCGCTCTCACTTCTCTCCTCTTCTGCCCCCTCCCCCCGCCACCCACTAGCTAACAAGCTATGGTGACTATCTTTACGGTGTAAACACCCTTCTGGGTCACAAATCTCGTATGAATGTTTGATTACCTAACTATGACAATTTACGTTGAAATATCACAAAAAAACACAACATATATGTAACAGTTCTGGGTGTAAGGTAAAGTAAATACAACAGGAGAGAATAACAAGCAACAAAGTACTACACTTTCCTAATATATTCCTAAACCTATCACAAATGTAATAGAGGAACACTCACCAGTCTCTGGCGCTCACAGGAAATAAATCCACAGGTTTCAATCCAACAAGGTGTGTGCGGCTGCTATGCCACAAATAGACTGCCGACTTGACCTCCCTCCCTGAGCTACCTTCCCTCGGTTTACCGCTCGAGGGATTCATACACAAATGAAACACTCATTAACACTCATTATTCCTAGGTAGTTATCATATGAAACGACCAAATACTATGAAACAAACAAATATGAAACGAGCAATATACAGAAATAATTTGTATAGTGACCACCATCAAACACCATGTGTTACAGATAGGATTCTCGGGCTTGTGTGTGTCATTGCCAGTTTAGTAGTTTAACAATTTACTGAGAAAGTTTGATGCACTTAAGTTATGATTATACAAGTTTAAAGCGGGGTAAATCAAGATAGCCTATCTTAGCCTATCTTAACCTATACTTAAATATATAGTAATACATTAAAGTACATCGTAGGAGGAGAAGAGGCGATGAAAATATTGATGGATGGAAAGTGGAGGCGATGAAGGCAGTGGGAAAAAATAGACAGAAATAGATAAAAATACAAAATATAGGAGATAAGAAGAGAAAGTGATGCAAATACTAAAAGGACATAGCAAATAGAAAGCGAAAATAAAATAAAGATACTGAAAGACAGTAGAAGATCGAAAGCGGAAGTGATGGAAATACAGGAAAATAAGAGACAGAAAATGAGTGAGAGACAGAACCCAAACATTATCATTACAGCAAATCCACCTCTGTCACCTTAGACAACATAACAAATCTGCCACAAATTAAACCATACAATCTTTTAGGCAACAAAAATCACATATAACAAACAACACTAGGAATTGAGACTGAACAGCGCAATAGCGGAGAGAGAGAGAGAGAGAGAGAGAGAGAGAGAGAGAGGTGGGTGGAGGGTCGTGTCCTAACATATCACTGTATTCTTATACCGCCCATAGAATCGCCGCCTCTCTCTCCCCTATTTCCTCCTCCCTTCTCCGTGTTCATCCTCCTTCCTTCTCTCCATTTCCTTCTTCCTCTTTCTTTCATCCGTGATCCTTTTCCTCTTTCTCTTTTACTAATATCATTACTCTTTCCTCCTCTTCCTCCTCCTCCTTCGCGTTTCATTGTTCATCTTTACTTCTTCTCTTTCTCTTCTTCATTTATTGATATCATTCCTCCTTCCTCCCGCCTCCTGCTCCTCCTCCTCCTCCTTCTCTTCCTCCTCCTCCTCCTCTTCCTCCAGTACATCTTGGAATCCTTCACTGATACACCTTCTTCTTCTCTTCCTTCTACTTCCCTTCCTCCTCCTCCTCCTCCTCCTCCTCCTCCTCCTCCTCCTCACCGTTCATCTTCGTTCTTTTCATTCCAGGCCCTCATAAAACACCTTGTCTTCATCTCCCCCTCCTCCTCTTCTTCTTCCTTCTTTTCCTCTTCCTCCTCCTCATCATTCTTACACCTCAACATTCGTCATAAACACCTTTTCTCCTCTTCCTTCTCCTCCTCCTCCTCCCTTTACCCAGATTATGTTCCGCTAACTGCCTAACTCTCTCAGTCAATCAGCGGGCGCCAATTATCCTGTTAGGAAGGAGCCAATGGCGGGAGGCAGTGATTAGGTGGTTAATTGATGTAATGGGGAGGAGGAGGAGGAGGAGGTGTTGATAATGGTGGAAATGGTGATCATGGAGGTGGAAGATAGATAAAGAGAAGAATAAGAGTGGTGGAGAGAAACAAGATAGAGAAAACGAGGAGGAGGAAGAGGAGGAGGAGGTAATGGCGCTGATGGGTCATTAGAGGAGGCAGCAATTAATGGCAGGTTATAATGGCGCGCTTTCATTAATATCTGGTGCATCGCCTTGTGTTCCTTAATTGGATGGTGATGGCGGTGATAGTGGTGGTGATGGTGGTGGTGGCGGAGATAATGGGCTGGGAGGGAAGAACAGTAGTGGTGGTGATACGCATGGTGATGGTGGTGGTGGTGGTGCGGATATCTGTGAAGAAGGAATGGTGTTGGTGGTAATAGTAATGGTGGTGGTGATGGGTTTTCCCTGCTGGTGTCACTGGTAATGTGTTGTAGCTGTGCTCTCTCTCTCTCTCTCTCTCTCTCTCTCTCTCTCTCTCTCTCTCTCTCTCTCTCTCTGTCACTTACATATTTCAGCAGACGAGCGACCATCGAGGCAGGCAAAACCCACGATACTTCCACACACAAATCAACAACGCTATAATCTGCTTCCCCTTCGTTCCTCCCACCCTGTATTCCTCCGCTGACCCTCCCTTCACTCCTCCCCTCCCTTGGACACGTCACGCCCGCCTGTTTATATATTGTATAGGGAATATATTATTCCCTATACACTGTCAATCATGATTGCACAGTCATCGAGATTGTGCAAACAGTGTTTGGGCCACACACTATGAGTAAGATTGAACAATCATTACTTACCTGTTGCAGTTTTGTGGAGTGAAGATGAGTAAAGCGGCTGCATGTATAGCCATTCTGCTGGCTTTAGGACGATGAAGAAGAAAAGAAAATTGTGAAAAGAAAGGTGTGGATGAAAGAGTGGCTTAAAAAAAGAAATAAATTCACACATGAAAACCTCCTACAGGAATTGTTTCTCTCTGCTCCTGCAGATTACAAAATTTTTTTACGTATGGACAGAGAATCATTTATGGACTTCACACTGTTCATCACCTTCTTCAGTTCTCGACGATAGTTGGAACGTAAACTATTTATTTTCTTGGTTACTGTGGCACGAGTGGCATTTAGGTCAATTTCTCTGATTTTGTCAATTAATTTCACGTAGCATTCACTTTTTAAGCTTTTGTTCTTGTACTCGTCACTTTTTACTTTCCACAAAGCAGGAAAATCTCTGTATAGTTGGATGAACTCCCTCGAAAATTCCTGAGTATCCAATGTGCTCGCCATGGTTAACAAGGAAAGACTGAGCTGTTGGCGCAATCATCGCCACTGACTATAACTCATGATGGTGCAACTACTATGATTGAGCTTACAAAATCAAACCGTGTCGGAAATTCCTCAATCATCTGCGCAAACACTCAATCACGCCCACTCACACAGGATATGCTTGCGCAATCATGAATATTGTACAATCATGATTGACAGTGTATAGGGGCTTACGCAAAATTGGGTAACCTCTGTGTAATCATGAACATTTCAGTGGAGGTCTAAATCTTTTATTTGTTTGGTAAGTGTGGGTGAAATATTTACAACTGATGTCACTCGTTTATTCACTGAAATATAACACGGAACTAGAAAACTGGTGGAGGGAGGGAGCGCTGGTGGAGGGAGGGTAGAAGGGGAGTGGAGGGTGCAGAGAGTGTAAAGAAGAGCGAGTGTGTAGCAGGGAAAGTACTGGTCTGTGCTGCGTGTGGGAAGTAACTTTAGTGGCGGCGTGAAGGCGAGGACACGAGTGAGGTGCTGGCAGGCTGACTGAGGTGAGTGTGGTGAGGTGAGGTGAGGTGAGGTGAGGTGAGGTGATGTGAAGTAACCGTGTACTTCCAGCCAGGCAAGTAGTGGCGGCCGGTAGGAACAGCTCCAGTTGAAGTTTTCCTACTGAATTATTGTCATCTTTCTCTTGTCTCCTCCTCTGCGTTCTTCCTCTTCTATTTCTTGGTCTTTCATCGTTACGTTCACTCATTTTCATTTCTATAAATAAACAAAATAACAATAACTTGCTACCTATATTTTAAAACTCCATCCTGCTCCCTCCCTCCCTGCCTCCCTCCCTCCCCGCTCAGCTGTTCAGTGACGACGTCTGCTCACACCGAGTCGCGCAGAGCAGGCTAACCACCTCACTAACTCGTTAACTCTTTCCTTTTCATTATTTCACCTGATCTTTCAACTTGCTTCTTCAATGTTTCAGTGTTTCAGTGCTTCAGACGTGTGCATAAATCACTGTTACATGTATTGCTGTATCTCGGATGTATCTTGAAGGGGGTGACAGCAGTGAGAGGGAGGAGGGGGCAGGAAGAGGGAAAGGTGAAGGAGGAGGCGTGTTGCAAGGGTCGTGATGCCAGGGACGTGGTGAAGCTGAGCAGGAATCAGTCACCAAGTGTGAGACGATGAGCACTAAGGCCTGTACTCTCAAACATTTCTGCGCCGCACCTCCACTACACTTAAAAGGCTCTTGAAGTCATTCGTATATATATATATATATATATATATATATATATATATATATATATATATATATATATATATATATATATATATATATATATATATATATATATATATATATATTTTTTTTTTTTTTACGGCTCTAGTGACAGGCTAAAAATATTTCAACATTATGAACAGGAGAAACACTCTTGAGCATGGTTTATTGTTATGAGAATACTGTTAATACTTATCCCTCGGGTTAGCAAGCGAGGAGACAAGGGAGGGTAAGGTGTGGAATCCCTGGTGTCTCAGTGTTCCTGCCTGCCTGAGTGAGGGATGTCACGCACCACCCACTGAGAACACCACCTTAGTTTTTTCCTCGCACCATTTAATTTAACTACTCTTTTGGGGACTTGTACCTTCAGTGGGCCTTTCTCAGCCTTGTTATTACCCTGCGCCAGAGAAGTGGTTCAAATTTTCTTGCGTGGCACAGCAACACCTAATGTAATACGTCGAAAAAAATATAAAATTGCATAGAAATACTAGTAATGTTGAAATAAAAAAAAAGTAACAAATAAAATATAGTTAAAGTTTTAAGACATCAAGAAATTAAATCTAGAAAATTACAAATTAAGTGGTCTGGGATATGAATGTACTAATTACAAGTCATTAATTAAAGGACAGTAAGGAGGAGGTGAGCGGTGAGGCCACGCGTACAAGTACCATATGCTCCCAAACTTTGCTGTAATGGGGAGAAGTTAAACGTTTTTCAAGGTCATAACTTACAGAGCTCCTCGTGAAAAAAAAACAAAAAAAATTGCAGACAGAGCGAGACAACACGTGTCTGACATTGCGTGCTTTCCTTACTCTTGTGTTGGCTTACCAATTGTCACTAACTATGTCATCACTCATTGTAATTTTTTTCCTGTTATGCTCGTCTTCAACTCTCTCTCTCTCTCTCTCTCTCTCTCTCTCTCTCTCTCTCTCTCTCTCTCTCTCTCTCTCTCTCTCTCTCTCTCCTTTTCATCTTCAGAAAGTAAAAATACGTGAAGAGCGAGAGGCGGAGGAAAGGTTGGTGTTTACGAAGGGGAGAGAGAGAGAGAGAGAGAGAGAGAGAGAGAGAGAGAGAGAGAGAGAGAGAGAGAGAGAGATACGGGACGAAGATGATATAAAAGAAAATGTAATAGAAGAGTAAGAGACGAAAAGAGAAAGAAGACTTACATTTACGAGGAGATATTACAATAATACGACATAGGAAGATGTGGCCGCTTAGTTACCTGGTGCAGTCATTTTCCGTCTGGTTTTCTTTACGCGAGTCAAGTCATTCCTGTGCTGTCTAATGGTTCACTTGCTTCATTGACGCTGCGAGAAATCTGCTGGCGGTGGAGAGGTTAGGCTTTATGGGGAAATACTAGTATGTTTGTGTGTGTGTGTGTGTGTGATGTTGTTAGTGATATCTGGAGATTTACACGTCCAGCGCTCATCTGTCTACTAGTGAGCCTGGTGGGTGCGTGGCATCCCTCACCCTGGGACACGGATTCCTACAGTTCACCTTCCCCAGGTTCATCATTTATCCGGGTTGGGACAGTTCCTATCTAACTAACTGTTTTTTAATCTGACTTCATTCATCATCCATTATTTCTTGTCCCATCCTCATTACCGACCCTGAGAATTTTGCTTAGGTCACCCTTTGTTTAGTTCAGGAGAGATGGTTCACGCTTGCCTGACGCTACACTTCCTATCTAGCTATTTTTTAATCTGACTTCATTCATCACCTATTATTTCTTGTCCCATCCTAATGTCTGACCCTGAGAATTTTGCTTAGGTCACCCTTGTTTAGTTCAGGAGAGATGGTTCACGCTTGCCTGGCGCCACAGTTCCTATCTAACTATTTTCTTAATCTGACTTCATCATTCATCACCTATTATTTCTTGTCCTATCCTGATTACTAACCCTGAGAATTTTGCTTAGGTCATCCTTGTTTAGTTAGAGGAAAGATGGTTCACGCTTGCCTGGCGCCACGTCAAGGTGGAGATTGATTGATTAAGTGATCCGGCTTGCCACTGTTTGCTGTTCCCATGCATATCATTCATCAAGATTTCCACAATTAAATTCCGCAGGCTTACACATTTATCTACCTGAAGGAACAATGAAGGAGTGGATGATCCTGTGCCGATTATACAGTACTAGTCTGGAAGCTTTTAAATTTACATACATTCCTTAGAGAAGCGTAGGTTAAGATGGGTCTGATGGGTGAAAATAGGCAGGTATGTTTCATGCAAGGATTGTCACGTGTAGCCCTCATGACTTCTTGCAGCTTCCCTTATTTTCTCATGTTCCAACTGGTTCTGGGACTCGTAACCTGGTGGCTTGTTAGTCTCTCTCCCTCTCCCTCCCCCCCTCTCTCTCTCTCTCTCTCTCTCTCTCTCTCTCTCTCTCTCTCTCTCTCTCTCTCTCTCTCTCTCTCTCTCCTTCCTGAATGTTTAATAAAATTTCATAGTTTTATTTATTTTCATTTCTCATTTGGTGGAGTTTGTTAGTTTTTTCTCTTAACGGTTAATTGGCTTTGTATTTCATAATTATTGGTGTTTTCTTAATTAACGCTTCTCATTATCTTCTTCTTCTTCTTCTTCTTCTTCTTCTTCTTCTTCTTCTTCAACGTGCTTAGTCTTCTGTGCCTTCCTCAGTCACACCCATTACAAAGAGGTCCCCCTTTCTCTCTCTCTCTCTCTCTCTCTCTCTCTCTCTCTCTCTCTCTCTCTCTCTCTCTCTCTCTCTCTCTCTCTCTCTCTCTCTCTCTCTCTCCACCTCCAGCATCCTTCTCCCCCCATTCCTCGTCTCTCCTTCTGACACGCCCAAACTAGCTCAGTGTTGCCTGTCTAGCCTTGGCCCACACCGCTGTACATGTGTTGTGCCTGTGATGTGTTCCTGATATTCCGCTTCGTCTCTCTCTGATAAAGTCGCATCGTTTTTCATTTCAGCCACTTTTCGTTATAATACTTCTAAAGTCTTTGTCAAAATGAAGCTTTCCTGACGTGAATTTTAGTGTAATACTGTGATGGGAAGTAGGTTGTATAATGTTCCATGCGTTACTTTTCTCTCCCTGTCTCTTATCTACCAGGTTGTGACAGCTTCTCGTAATCTTGACAGTTGTTTTCATGCAGGTTTCAAGACACTTAGCCTTCAATTTTCGATGATTGTTTTTTTTTTTTTTTTTTTTTTCCTTACGTAAAAAGAAAAAATAAATAAAATATCTTACTTGATGTATTCGTTCCTGATTCCGTCCTTCCTACGTCACTCAAAGAGAAGTCAGGCATCTTAATTTTGTCCACCTTTCGTTACAATACTTCTAAAATTCCTTGTTGGTGGACGTTCTTTACTAACATTGTAATGGTAACAAGAAGGTTTTATTATGTTTCCTACGTCTTATTTTCCTCACTCTTCTTGTCTCTTACCTGTCATCCTGCGACAGCTTCTCTTTATTTTGGTAATTGAGAACATAACAAGGTAAGGGTTGGTGCAAGAAGCCATCAGGCCTACACGTGGCAGTCCCTGTGTCAAACATGCCTGCTTATTTCCACCTATCATTTTAATTCATTAATTTATCTCATGTTCCCTTAAAGCTTCATAATAACTTTTTTTTTTCAAGCTTTGTAATTGTTTTCATTTTTATATTTTTCTTCCTTTTTTTCTGCCTTTCTTATTTGTTGTCTTATGTTTTACGTTTTCTTTTTTTTTTTTATGAATATTATTGTAAATTAATATGCTGTTTTGAAGTTGTCCTTTTACATTCCTCCTCCTCCCCCTCCTCCTCCTCATTTTCTCCAAATCCTCCTCCTCATCACTCCTCGTCCTCCTCCTCCCACTCCTCCTTCTCCTTCCCCTCCTTCTCTTCCTCCTCCTTCTCTTTCTCCTCCTCCTCCTCCTCCTCCTCCTCCTCCTCCTCCTCCTCCTCCTCCTCCTCCTCCTCCTCCTCCTCCTCCTCCTCCTCCTCCTCTTCCTCCTCCTCTTCCTCCTCCTCTTCCTTCCCCTCTCCCTCCTCCTCCTCTTTTTCTTGACATCGTCAGTCCTTACTCAACTGATCACCTCCCTCCTAACGTCCCTAACGGTCTTTAACGGCCCTAACGGTCTCCGGCTTTCAAGAATATGAATTAATTTGAATCCAACCGCTGTGGTCTTAGAGAGAGAGAGAGAGAGAGAGAGAGAGAGAGAGAGAGAGAGAGAGAGAGAGAGAGAGAGAGAGAGAGAGAGAGAGAGATTGTTTATAATTATCTACCAAAGTGATTATTACACATTAGTCAAGTATACAAATATGACAAAATACCGGTGATATGTAATAATATAAATACAATACAATTGTGGAACACTGGTTTATAATAGATGCACCACAAAAATGCAAAGTTAACGTACATATACAAGTACACTTAAAACAAAAAAAACTAAACAAGATAAAACAAACCTAACTAAATATATTTTCGGTTAAAACAATTTTTTTAAAGTCAAGCCTTAAAAGAGATTATAGATGTGTCCTGTGTGAGGGAGAGCGGGTATAGATGTGTCCTGTGTGAGGGAGAGCGGGTATAGATGTGTCCTGTGTGAGGGAGAGCGGGTATAGATGTGTCGTGTGTGAGGGAGAGCGGGTATAGATGTGTCGTGTGTGAGGGAGAGCGGGAGAGAGTTCCACACTCTGGGCCCCAATATGACAGTGCGTCTATTAGCAGTGTGTGTGTAGGTGCGCGGTACAAGCAACCTGTGCCTGTGTCTTGTGACGCTACTGGTGATGGCTTGCCTGTTACATAGTGATAAAAAAACATTTTAAATAAAACCCTCGTAAAATCTTAAATATTGTTGTGGCCACTTCTAAAACATGTTTGTGCTTTATTCGTAGCCATTGGAGTTCTTTATAAAATGGAGACACGTGATCATATTTCTTAACTCCACCTATGGCAACCCTTCCTGCAGCATTCTGTAACTTTTGCACACCAGACATTAATGCATCATTTGTAGTCCCCATATTCTAATACAACAGTTAATTAAGGTTAATACAAGGGCCTGTGTCACCATGATCCTGCTGTCCTTATCTGGGTTTTCACTAATTATACTTACATACATTAAAACACCCATCACTTTCCTTTTCAGCTCATTAATATGGACGTCAAAAAGCAAGTAACTATCCAAGCAAACTCACAAGTTTTTTCACGTGCCTGCTTGGATGTATTACGTTTACATTAAAATTCACAGTCGTGTTTGGGGAGAGAGAGAGAGAGAGAGAGAGAGAGAGAGAGAGAGAGAGAGAGAGAGAGAGAGAGAGAGAGAGAGAGAGAGAGAGAGAGAGAGAGAACGACGTTTATTATAATGAGACGATTATCACTACTTCACTGTTTACCATCTTTCTCTCTCTCTCTCTCTCTCTCTCTCTCTCTCTCTCTCTCTCTCTCTCTCTCTCTCTCTCTCTCTCTTTATTACTATTATTATCTTCCTTAACTTACATAGAATATCATTGACTTCTATGTCATCTCTCTTCCTCCTCCTCCTCCTCCTCCTCCTTCCTTTGTATATTCCTTTGTCTATTCCTCCTCTCACAGGGCTGGGAGTCAAGGGGCGTATCAAATGAGGACCACCACCAAAGAGCGAAAGGGAGGAGAAAAAGGAGGAGGAGGAGGGAAGGAGGATCGGGACTTTTGATGTTCCTCCGCTATTCTGCCTCTTCCTCCTCCTCCTCGTCTTCTTCCTTTCCTTTTTTTTTTTCTCCTTGTTTCCGCCGCTCTCATCTTATTGTTTTCTTGTTTTCTTTTTCTCCTATTCCTTCTTATCTTTTCATCTTTCTCGTTTCCTTTTCTCTCACTTGTCTGTTCTTTTTTTTCATTTAGTGCTTTTCAATCTCCAGTCCTCTTTTCTTCCTCTTTTTCTTCTCCTTTCTCATTTCTCCTCCTCCTCCTCCTCCTCCTCCTCCTCCTCCTCCTCCTCCTCCTCCTCCTCCTTCTTCTCCTCCCCCTTTTTTTTCTTCTTCTTCTTCTTCTTCTTCTTCTTCTTCTTCTTCTTCTTCTTCTTTTTCTTCTTGTGATTGAATTTAATTGCTTTCTTTGTCTTTCAGTAACTTTATTTATGTATCTTTTGGGGTAAGTTCATTGACTTTTTTTTTCTGTCTGTTTGTTTCCCTCCCTCTCTCTCTCTCTCTCTCTCTCTCTCTCTCTCTCTCTCTCTCTCTCTCTCTCTCTCTCTCTCTCTCTCTCTCTCTCTCTCTCTCTCTCTCTCTCTCTGTGTGTGTGTGTCTGTGTGTGTGTGTGTGTGTGTGTGTGTGTGTGTGTGTGTGAATTCACATCAATTTTCGTATTTTTGCATTATAATAAAATATTGTGATTTTCCTCACATTTTCACCATAAACTATTGGGAAAACATTCATACATATAATATATTTTCCAATTCTCTCTATAATATTTTATTTGATTCATTGTGTCCATTAAACCCAAACATCATTTCTTCTTCTCTCTACATTACGCAAACTGCTTCCCTTCTCCCCTATACACCACCACCACCACCACCACCACCATCTGTCCGCCCTTCCTTCTCTCAGTCTATTCAAGGCCATCCCATCAAAACTTCTCTCGATTAACTTCTCTCTCCTCCCTCCCTCTCTTCCTTCAGGCTATTTAAGGAAAACTTTTATTCATTAACTTCTTCCTCTTTTCCTTCAGTCTATTTCAGAATATTCCAGGAAAAATTCTCTCCTTTTAACACACACACACACACACACACACACACACACACACACACACACACACACACACACACACACACACACACACAAGCTCAGATCACTACCAGACCGCCCTAAGGAGACCTAACTAGTTTAGATAAGTCAAATCACTATTGAACCACCTTAAGAAACTCAAACAAGCTCTAACAAGCCTGATAAGCCCAGATAAGCCAAAGCAAGCCCAATAACCCTCGTAGCTAGCGGCACAGGGCTAAGGAGAGTTGTATGCAAAGATGTAACCCAACACAACCTTTTTTTTCCTTTTGTACATTTTTTTTTTCCCTCACCACACCCTTTATCATAACCACACAAGCTCAAATCACTCTCCTAATAAGCCCAGACGAGCCCACTGACTCTCATAGCGTTCAAAGTACATAACCCTGATTTAATCCAACATCTAAGCCCTTTATCGTCTAGTATACCCATCTTTTTACATCAGACCCTTTATCATAACGACATAACCCCAAATCATTCTTCTAGACACCCTTAATAACACGTAATAAGCCCAATAACCCTCGCAGCGTAGCGTCGGGGGGCTAAGGAGTGTTACATGCAAAGTCCACAAGCTTGATTTAATCCGTGTTTACGCCCTGCCTAGCCGCGCCTGAGTCTCCGGCGGCTGTTTAAGGCTTAGTGTGGCAGCGTCTTGGAGCGAGGCGCACGTGGAGTGAAACATTGGCTAGTCAAACACAAAGCGGCGATATTTCAAGCCAGGCTACTCTCTTTTAACTGAGGGGGAGGAGGAGGAGGAGGAGGAGGAGGAAAAAAGGGGCCTCGTAGGTCCTTTTATTATTTTGTAAAATGTTCTTAAAAGGAGAAACTGTGAGGCAAGGGCAATTATTGTGATGTATCTGACCTAGGGAGAGGAGGGAGAGGGAGACTGTGAAGGGAGCGAGGGAGAGGAAGAGAGGGAGAGAGAGAATTATGGTGGGAGGGAGAGAATTACTGGTGGGAAGGAGAAGAGAAGGGAGAGTCATGGGTGGATGGGTGGGTAGGAAGAGAGAGAGAGAGAGAGAGAGAGAGAGAGAGAGAGAGAGAGAGAGAGAGAGAGAGAGAGAGAGAGAGAGAGAGAGAGAGAGAGGAATGAGGGAGGTACAATGACATGATAGGTAGATTGTGAGACAGACAGCCTGAGAAAGTAATAGACAGAGTTTGAAATCGCTAAGTTTATGATGTGTGCGATGGGGCGGTCGAGAGTGGGAGGGCGCGGGAGGCGGGGCGGTGGGAGAGAGACTGATAAATATAAATACGAGTAAGTGAATAGGATAAACTGGTGGAAAGATAGATAGAGGAGTCAACAAGTGAATGAAAGACACAGATGCAGATACGAGAAGGTGAATGAAGTAAATTGGTGAATAGATCAATAGATAAGGAGTCAGTAAGTGAAATAGAATAACTGGGAAAGAAGTCTGGATGGAGAAATGAATAGGGAATCAAATGAATAAATGCGTTAATACAAGGATTAAGTAACATGGAAGCTTGATAGATTGATTAGCCAATTAGTGAATAGATAACTAAATACAAAAAGAAGGCAAGGTTAAAAATAATGAAACGTAAGTGATTCGAGTAAACAGATAGATGAATAACTATATTAATAAACAAACATAAGTGATTAAACTTTTTCTCAGGTAGCGTGGTGGGTGACTAGGTGAAGCTCGGTAGTCAGGCCATTAGAGTCCAGTTGAAAGCGAGCCTCAAAAGAAGACAAAGTAAATTAATGAATAGGGATGAGAGGTGGAGACTGCTAGGGATGTTTTACTGAGGGACTGCCACGTGTAGGCCTGAAGGCTTCTTGCAGCTTCCCTTACGCCCTCAAAACGTGTTCATGTACGAGTAGATGCGTAAACAGTTATATATTTGCTTTTAGTAGATACACATGACATATAAGTAAGAAAACAAATATTTTAACTAAATTGCGAAAATAATGAATTATGATGGTGAAGAAACTTTGTCATTAAAAAAAAAAAGGAACAGAATGAATATCAACGGTTTTAAGGTAGTGGATAGTGATGGATAACACACACACACACACACACACACACACACACACACACACACACACACACACACACACACACACACATCACAAGAGGTAATAAAAAGAAAAAAAAAACTGCAATAATAATAATAACAGTACTGGAGAATATCAGCATAATTTGGATGGAGTGTTGCACGCAGCCTGCATGTTGAAGCGCCTTGGCCTCTCAGCAGGACTGTTTTCAAAGGCCACACAGATGATCAGTAGGATTCTCATCTCTAACTATTACAAGCTTGAACCCGTTATTTCTTATCCCATCTTGATTACTGACCTTGAGAATTTCGTTTGTTACCATTATTTACGTCACCAGTACCACAGAAAGACCTCATCAATCTCTTCTTAATCTTTTTTTGTCCTATCCTGACTACTGGTCTTGAAAATTTCGTTTGTTTACCGTTGATACATCGCCACTACCACAGAAAGATCTCATCAATCTCCTCTTAATCTTCTTATCCTATCATGACTACTGACCTTGAGAATTTTGCTTACGTCACCCTTCTTGTATTCTCTGTGGCAATGAAAGACCTATCAGATCCCTCTTTAAACAGACGCCTCACTGGAGACAAGTGAAAGCGTAAATCTAACTTGATCAAGATTTAAGCCATTATTTCTCTATATAATCCTGAAGAAATCACTCTTAAAAATATAACATATACGTATATTTCATGAGAATCTCTCTAATGCATTAGAGAGAGAGAGAGAGAGAGAGAGAGAGAGAGAGAGAGAGAGAGAGAGAGAGAGAGAGAGAGAGAGAGAGAGAGAGAGAGAGAGAGAGAGAGAGAGAGAGTAAATTATTGGTGTTTATCATATTTTTTTCCCATCATGTGCATTAGGGTCGCCATTCAGTGAGAGAGAGAGAGAGAGAGAGAGAGAGAGAGAGAGAGAGAGAGAGAGAGAGAGAGAGAGAGAGAGAGAGAGAGAGAGAGAGTAAAGGAGGAGGCAGTAGACACCTGCCGAAACGATAATTACTCCCAGTGAGGTGTGCAGCACTGTTCAGGGGGTGCTGTGAACTTATCATTAAACCCAGCTGTGACCTCACTGAACGTTTCCCTTTGTGTCTCACAACACAAGGGGGCAGTCACAGCCTGCCCTCTAAAGACAACTCTCTTCCTCCACACAAAACTACAAGCACCTAATAACACACACACCCTTCACTCAAAAATTTTAAAATCATCATGGCGACTCCTACACCAGCCTCGGAGTCCTCATCTGGGGAGGGGACCATAAATGTCCCCAGGTCGGACTGCCTTTCTGTCGACTACCCTAAGTGTCTTGACACCCCCCTCAACTTTTTCTTCATTAACTTCTGCAAAATTCGCGGTCTAAGATCTAATTTTCAATCTGTAGAACACCACCTCTCCTCTTCTAAACCTCATCTTCTTTTCCTCACTGAAACTCAGGTGTCTGAGGCAACTGACAGTAGCCCCTTTTCTGTTCCCTCCTACTTTCTCTATCCTCATTTTCGATCCAAAGCTGGATGCTGCGTTTATGTGCGCAATGACTTAATCTGCTCTCGTGCCCACGCTCTTGAATCTTCCGAGTTTTCCACCATCTGGCTACGACTACAGAGTCACTCTCATACTAAATTTATCTGTGCTGTATACCTCTCACCTAACTCCTCTGATTATAAGAAATTCTTTGACTACTTAACTTCCAAAGTGGAGCACATTCTGACCCTCTTCCCTTTTGCAGAGATCTCCATTCTTGGAGACTTCAATGTTCACCACCAGCTTTGGCTTTCCTCTCCCTTCACTGACCATCCTGGTGAACTAGCCTACAACTTTGCTATCCTCCATGACCTAGAGCAATTGGTGCAACATTCTTGACCTTTTCCTGACCTCTAATCCTTCTGCTTATGCTGTCACCCTTTCTTCTCCGTTGGGCTCCTCCGATCACAATCTCATATCTTTACCTTGTCCTATCGCTCCAATCCCTCCTCAGGATCCCCCTAAGCGAAGGTGCCTCTGGCGTTTTGCCTCTGCTAGTGGGGGGACCTGAGGAGGTATTTTGCTGAATTTCCTTGGAATGACTACTGCTTCCGTGTCAGAGACCCGTCTTTGTGTGCTGAGCGCATAACAGAGGTGATAGTGTCTGGCATGGAGGCGTACATTCCTCACTCTTTTTCTCGTCCTAAACCTTCTAAACCTTGGTTTAACACAGCTTGTTCTCGTGCTATACATGATAGAGAGGTGGCCCACAAAAGGTACTTAAGCCTTCCATCACCAGAATCTCATGCACTTTATATTTTTGCCCAGAACCATGTTAAGTCTGTTCTCCAACTAGCCAAAAACTCCTTCATTAACAGAAAATGTCAAAACCTTTCAAGATCTAACTCCCCTCGTGATTTCTGGCATCTAGCCAAAAATATATCCATTAACTTTGCTTCTTCTTTCCCTCCTCTATTTCAACCAGATGGCACCACTGCTATCACATCTATTTCTAAAGCTGAACTCTTTGCTCAAACCTTTGCTAAAAACTCTATCTTGGACGATTCTGGGCTTGTTCCTCCCTCTCCTCCACCCTCTGACTATTTCATGCCACGTATTAAAATTGTTCGCAATGATGTTTTCCATGCCCTCGCTGGCCTAAACCCTCGGAAGGCTTATGGACCTGATGGGGTCCCTCCTATTGTTCTCCGAAACTGTGCCTCCGTGCTTGCACATTGTCTAGTCAAACTCTTTCAGCTCTGTCTGTTAACATCTATCTTTCCTTTTTGCTGGAAGTTTGCCTACATTCAACCTGTTCCTAAAAAGGGTGACCGTTCTAATCCTTCAAACTACCGTCCTATTGCTTTAATTTCCTGCCTATCTAAAGTTTTTGAATCTATCCTCAACAGGGAGATTCTTAAACATCTATCACTTGACAACCTTCTATCCGATCGCCAGTATGGGTTCCGTCAAGGCCGCTCTACTGGTGATCTTCTGGCTTTCCTTACTGAGTCTTGGTCATCCTCTTTTAGAGATTTTGGTGAAACTTTTGCTGTTGCCTTGGACATATCAAAAGCTTTTGATAGAGTCTGGCACAAAGCTTTGATTTCCAAACTACCCTCCTACGGTTTCTATCCTTCTCTCTGTAACTTCATCTCAAGTTTCCTTTCTGACCGTTCTATTGCTGCTGTGGTAGACGGTCACTGTTCTTCTCCTAAATCTATTAACAGTGGTGTTCCTCAGGATTCTGTCCTGTCACCCACTCTCTTCTTATTATTCATTAATGATCTTCTAAACCAAACTTCTTGTCCTATCCACTCCTATGCTGATGATACCACCCTGCACTTTTCCACGTCTTTTCATAGACGTCCAACCCTTCAGGAGGTAAACATATCACGCAGGGAAGCAACAGAACGCTTGACTTCTGGTCTTTCTAAAATTTCTGATTGGGGCAGAGCAAACTTGGTATTGTTCAATGCCTCAAAAACTCAATTCCTCCATCTATCAACTCGACACAACCGGATACGGACAAGTGACGCCACCTACCCCTTCGTCCTTGCCCTGCAGGAGGTGAACGGCGCCGGATCGCTGTAAGTCAGGCAGGAACCAGATGGGGTAGCTTTTGATGAGTCGCTCACACGGCTCACACTCCGACCCATCCCCGCTGCCAGTCTGCAGACGAGACCCCACCACCTCTTATTAGTACTCCGTGACACTATGAATTGTGACCCTGCCTCTCGTACAAGCACCGTCCACATTTATATAAGGTACAAAGCACACCATACCTTGATAGGTTCCTGAGCATGTGTCTAATATTTTCCTGAAAACATGACTGCAATTGTCACACTGGCACTTATGAGTTTGTTCAGCTGAATAAGAACAAGAGAGAAGCTTTGAGTAATCATGCATTCATCACTCACAAGGCAACAGAATCTGGCGGACGTGATGAACTTTGCTCTTAACAAAATTTGGGAGGATGCGTAATCGTATGTACGTTAACTTGAATGCAATACAAAATTAATCTGAATAATCCAACAAGGCGCGAACCAATATAACTAAACGACAAAAACAGTTAATCTAAAATTACTACTACTGCTGCTACTACTACTACTACTACTACTACTACTACTACTACTACTACTACTACTACTACTACTACTACTACTACTATTACTACTACCACTACTACTGTAGTAGTGTGTAAATCAACTATCACTCTTCACTGTGGCTATTTACAACTCAAGAGGAAGTTCTATAAGGATGCTTGGCCTTACAACAACTCGTCCACATCAGTGAAATACAACAAGAGAAAAGAGAAAAGGGTGGAAAAAATAAATGACATGGTTTCTTTTCACAGGGCGAGCACTGCCCTGAGTGACAATGATGGATGAAGATTCAGTGGCTGGTAATGATGATGTCCTCTGCCGCTCTCTTACCTCATAAAACTATTACATTTCTTGGGTAAATATGCCATAAAAAGAAGAACAAAGATATTTGTTACTAGCACTACTATTAGAACTACCTAACAACAATAACGATACCAGTAAAATTCTCTCTCTCTCTCTCTCTCTCTCTCTCTCTCTCTCTCTCTCTCTCTCTCTCTCTCTCTCTCTCTCTCTCTCTCTCTCTCTCTCTCTTTCTCTATTATTATCATTATATCCCCATGTCGAAACACCATCAACAAACTTTTTTTTTAATGTAGGAGGGAGAGAGAGAGAGAGAGAGAGAGAGAGAGAGAGAGAGAGAGAGAGAGAGAGAGAGAGAGAGAGAGAGAGAGAGAGAGAGAGAGAGAGAGAGAGAGAGAGAGAGAGAGAGAGAGAGAGAGAGAGAGAGAGAGAGAGAGAGAGAGAGAGAGAGAGAGAGAGAGAGAGAGAGAGAGAGAGAGTGTGTGTGTGTGTGTGTGTGTGTGTGTGTGTGTGTGTGTGTGTGTGTGTGTGTGTGTGTGTGTGTGTGTGTGTGTGTGTGTGTGTGTGTGTGTGTGTGTGTGTGTGTGTGTGTGTGTGTGTGTGTGTGTGTGTGTGTGTGTGTGTGTGTGTGTGTGTGTGTGTGTGTGTGTGTGTGTGTGTGTGTGTGTGTGTGTGTGTGTGTGTGTGTGTGTGTGTGTGTGTGTGTGTGTGTGTGTGACTGTGTGTGTGTGTGTGTGTGTGTGTGTGTGTGTGTGTGTGTGTGTCATGTTGAATTTATATGTTAAGACACCACAGACTTTTCATAAGATGGCGTACATTCCTTCCACCCTCCCTCCTCGTCGCCACACAGGCAAAGCATCACACACACACACACACACACACACACACACACACACACACACACACACACACACACATACACACACACACACACACAGGTCCCATTTCTCTATCTACAGACCATGTCACAATCTTCACTTGAAAAAAAAATAGTGATAACTGAATTTTTTTTTTTTCCACAAGCAAGAATTTGACAACAACAAAAAAAAAAAACACTTTTCTTCCTTTACGAACAAAAATGTTACAATGTCCGAGCCTTATATTTTACTCCATTTTTTTTTTTTTCCCTACATCACATGACATTTTTTCTCCCTCTTCTTCACCCAACTGACCTTAATTCCCGGATGTTGCTCTCTCCCACCTACCCCGCCCTCCCCTCCCGCTCCCAACTGATCCCGTCATCATCATCCATCTCCCGCCACTGCACCGTCGCCGCTGCTGCGTAAGGGAATCGCTCCAAATATCTCCCTCGGAAGTACCACTTAGTGTCAGAAATGTCGAGTGCAGACTGTAAACTCTCTCTCTCTCTCTCTCTCTCTCTCTCTCTCTCTCTCTCTCTCTCTCTCTCTCTCTCTCTCTCTCTCTCTGTCAGTATCCGATCTTTATCATCTGTCACAAAGCGTAACCATAACCTTACCGCCTCAGCCCGCCGCCCATCGCCGCCCGCACCTCATCACACCGTCACAGAATTTTTATTTTTTTTTTTATGTAGGAAGGACACTGGCTAAGGGCAACAAAAATCCAATAAAAAAATATGCCCACTGAAATGGCAGTCCCACAAAAGGGTCAAAGCAGTGATCAAAAATTGATGAATAAGTGTCTTGAAACCTCCCTCTTGAAGGAATTCATGTCATAGGAAGGTGGAAATACAGAAGCAGGCAGGGAGTTCCAGAGTTTACCAGAGAAAGGGATGAATGATTGAGAATACTGGTTAACTCTTGCGTTAGAGAGGTGGACAGAATAGGGGTGCCAAACTCTCTCTCTCTCTCTCTCTCTCTCTCTCTCTCTCTCTCTCTCTCTCTCTCTCTCTCTCTCTCTCTCTCTCTCTCTCTCTCTCCTCTTATAGTAAATGACTGTCAATAAACCTCCTCCTCCTCCTCCTCCTCCTCCTCTTCTTCTTTTTATCTTCCTCTCTTTTCTTCGTCTTCCTAAACAGTTCTCTCTCTCTCTCTCTCTCTCTCTCTCTCTCTCTCTCTCTCTCTCTCTCTCTCTCTCTCTCTCTCTCTCTCTCTCTCTCTCTCTCTCTCTCTCTCTCTCTCTCTCTCTCTCTCCTTTTTCTCCACACCTTTTCTTTCGTTTTTTTTCTCTATATATACACTACCTTTATTACTCTCCTCCTCCTCGTCCTCCTCCTCCTCCTCGTCCTCCTTCTCCTCCTGCTCCTCAAGGAAAACGTAAAATAATCAAATAGAAAACGAGTAAAGAAATTCTCACTTTTATTTATTTTTCTTTCTTTTCTTTAGTTTCTCCTTGAATTCCTTAAACGTATACTATTAAGAAAGATATTAAGACGTGTATTGATAACGAAAACGGAGGAAAAGTCAATTAGTAAGTGATAAAAGGGTTATTTCTCTCTTTATATTGCAATTCTACATTTTTATTTAGTTACCCCTTCAATTATTTCAAGGAGAACTATTACGGAACATACATAGACAGTTACGGAAAATGGAGGAAACGCTAATTTGTAAGCGAGAGAGAGAGAGAGAGAGAGAGAGAGAGAGAGAGAGAGAGAGAGAGAGAGAGAGAGAGAGAGAGAGAGAGAGGGGAGTTTAAAAAGCTGCGGATATGAAAGATTGAGGGGAGAGGAGAGAGTGAAAGCCAAAGACGACAACAACAACAGCAACAACAACAGCAACAACAACAACAACAACAACAACAACAACAACAACAACAACAACCTACTACTACTACTACTACTACTGTTCATCGTCTTCTTTTCCTCTTCTTATTCATCTTTTCTTTTCTCTCTTTTATTCCCTCTCTATTTATCACTCGTTCCATATATACATTACCTTTATTACTCTCCTCCTCCTCCTCCTCCTCCTACCGAATTTTATCCAGAAAACTCTCATTTGAATATATACGAAGAGAGAGAGAGAGAGAGAGAGAGAGAGAGAGAGAGAGAGAGAGAGAGAGAGAGAGAGAGAGAGAGAGAGAGAGAGAGAGGAGGGGAAGGGGCGCAGTAACACCATCATCAGAGGAAAGGGAGACGATGTTTTTCTCTCTCTTTCCCTCTCTCTCTCTCTCTCTCTCTCTCTCTCTCTCTCTCTCTCTCTCTCTCTCTCTCTCTCTCTTCGTATATATTCAAATGAGAGTTTTCCGTTTGGTGGAAACACTAGCTGTGCATGTAGCCTGAGTGAAAGTTTTGTGAACATGATTGTATCCAAGTCGCTCCAAGGAAGTGAATGACTCCACGTATTAATAATCTTTTCATTATTAGTTCACAAGCTGTTCGTGATTGCGACCAAACAAATCATTCTTAAGATGGGAGAAGTGTTAATGAATACATCTCAGGTTAAAACAAAACAAAAAAAGTGTGGAAACGAGAATATAGAGGATTTACCATATATATATATATATATATATATATATATATATATATATATATATATATATATATATATATATATATATATATATGGTATATATATATATATATATATATATATATATATATATATATATATATATATATATATATATATATATATATATATATATATATATATATATATATATATATATATATATATATATATATGGTAAATCCTCTATATTCTCGTTTCCACACTTTTTTTTTTTTTTTTTTACCTGAGATGTATTCATTAACACTTCTCCCATCTTAAGAAGCATTTGTTTGGTCGCAATCACGAACAGTTTGTGAACTAATGATGAAAAGATCATTAATCTTGCCACGTGGTTAAGCACCATGAATGTATTAGGTGAGTTCGGATCAGCTGTCAGGGTTTGCCAAACTAATCAGTATACGAGTAGTTATTGCCAAGTAATTGACATTTCTGTGGTACTGCTGTATTCCCTTGTATTATTTTGACGTAGCTGTGTGCATATGTGTGTATGTTTCCATTCTGTTGTGCGTATAATCTGATGATTCGAAACCGATGCGTATCCATTCCAAGACATATTCCAAGCCTTTCATCTCCTTACCGGTAGCCAAGAAATTCCTCTCTTTTCAGAACGTCATTGTACGACAGAGTAGCCAGCTAAACAGCCGAGCCCTCAGCGTGCGCCTCCCGCCGGACAAGGGACCCTACATCCAACACTACCTCATTGAGATCCACAACGAAGGCTCCTCCTACTCACTCCAAGCTTCTGAAAACCGCTTCGACACCCTTCCTTCGCTCATCACCTATTATTCTCAGTGCTGGTGAGGACAGAGAGGAGGCTGGACGTTATGTCTAACCACTGTGCTGCGTATTTTTTGTTCACCAACTCTCCATATCCCAGGATGAAGTTGTGTGGGTGTGTGTGTGTCTGTGTGGGTAGGTGTGTGTGTGTGTGTGTGTGTGTGTGTGTGTGTAAAACGTAACCAGGAAGGCCACTCGCGTAATATATATGAGGATTAATTTGCCTTGTTGTCAAGTCATGGCTTTCTTGCAATGCATCCCGAGCTCCTGCAGGTAATAGCGGGACGCGCTCAGTCCAGGGATGATGTAGGAGTGGGTGGCGCCTTCATACCTTTTTGTTGTCTTTTCAGCGAAGAGTTGCTGGCTCAGCTCAAGCTTCCTCGCACCGTCCAGGAGGCCAAGACCCGCCATGAACTCGGCTCTCTCTCGCTGCTCGGACAAGGTGAGCATCAAACACTTACGTGGTCGTGAAATGTAATTGAAGTGTAATGAGCGAGAGGAGGATTCTCCACTTCAATGGTGGAATGACCTCTGCCTTTCTACGAATGTGTGGGTAGTTTGATGGCCCGGGAAGTTAATAATCCTTGACTGCAATGCCTCATTCATGACATCTGCTTACCCCAGTGAATGTCCACGATGTCACCACTACGATGGCCAGTTATAAGACTGCCATAGCGACTGAGTTGGTGCAAAAAGTATCCCCTACCTGGCGGACAGTACCTCCTTGCCCACGAGATCATCCCTTTCATTCTGTGTAACTTAATATAATCAAGCGTTGTTGAAGCGTGATCAGACGCATGTTAACGGGAGGTCATTGAACTGAAGAGGGGAAGAGGTTTGATGGGAGGAGACATTGGTAATACTGCATACTAGTTTCCAGAAGTGTTGGACGTGCTTGAATCATACTTTGTTGTGCAGTATTTTTGAGACATAGACGTTGATTTGGCGCGCTCAAAAAACACGCGAAAATTTGACTTTCCGGGGAGAATGGTGGCTTCGGCCGCCCAAAACCTGCAGATGGCGCTCTCTCTCTCTCTCTCTCTCTCTCTCTCTCTCTCTCTCTCTCTCTCTCTCTCTCTCTCTCTCTCTCTCTCTTCCCCCTCCCTCTCTCTCGCTCTCTATCTTCCCCCTCCCTCTCTCCCCATTCTCTCTCTTCCCCCCTCCCTCCATCCCCATTCCCTCTCCCTATTTTCTCTTCCCCTTCCCTCCCTCCCCATTCCCTCTCTCTCCCCATTCCTTCCCTCCTCTCCCCCTTCCCTTCATCCTTACATT
The DNA here is from genome assembly GCF_035594125.1 of Scylla paramamosain. Classification (NCBI taxonomy): domain Eukaryota; kingdom Metazoa; phylum Arthropoda; class Malacostraca; order Decapoda; family Portunidae; genus Scylla; species Scylla paramamosain. Next base: position 161,224 of record NC_087171.1, on the reverse strand, counting down.
TCCTCCCTCCCTCCATCTCCCTCATCCCTTTCTATTTCATTTTGTTTTTTATTTATTTATTTATTTTTATTTATTCATTTAATTTATTTTTATTTAAGAGGGGTACCTGCCAAGGCCAACAAAATTGGAAAGAAAAAAAATGTTCCCTGAGGCGCCGGTCCCCAAACTGAGTCAGAAACGATTGTCAAAAATTAGAGGATGAGTGTCTTGAAGCTTCCCTCTTGAGAGAGTAGTCTTGATAAGCGTCCACAGTGTTAGACGAAGACTTTGACTTGTGTTGATGAGGGGAGTAACAGTCTTCGGAGCTTTGTTCTTTATTAACAATATGTACAGAAAGAAGGGGAAGGAAAAGATGTCTCAGAGTGGTTAGTAATTAAGGAAAGATGTGCCAAACAGTTGCACAAGGGCTTAGCATTGACGTGTTTGGGCAAAGCACCTTATCTATTTCCGTCTTTAAGGTATACGTGGAAACAATGAAGGAAGTGATGATATTGCGTGGCTTGCATCCGTTGTTGTCATGGTTGGACACAAAACAAGAGTAGAAGAAGAAGATGATAATGTGAAGAAAAGAATACGTTCAAGAAGAATTACTTGAAGAAAAAAAAAAGGAGGAAAATGAATATAAAAAAAAGTTGAAGAAAATGATAAGCGTTATGTGATGGTCATTGTCTCTTATTTCCGAACACTCTACTAAAGTGACTCTAAATGAAGTTGATTGTCTAATTATTATTAATTATATTATAGAAGAAAAGGAAAACTGAACACACACACACACACACACACACACACACACTGAAATATTCTTTTTCAAAATATTTCGCAAGAACACTATCAAGACTTCCGTCATTATGTAACGCATCCATATATATATATATATATATATATATATATATATATATATATATATATATATATATATATATATATATATATATATATATATATATATATATATATATATATATATATATATATATATATATATATATAAACACATTTAACATCAGGTCACAAGCACACAGCGAACATCAATATGGACCCAAGTCTCAAACTCACACATCAAATTACAATATAGAAATATATCTGTGTATAAATACATCAGATTACAATATAATAAATATATCTCTATACAAGCACAGCCTGTGTTACCTTACAGAACTTTTCAGTCCCATGGATGTACCTGTGTACTGCTTTGTACATAACCATTGCTGCAACCTCTGCTCTTAACCTAATGACATTCATCCAAGTGTCCTTAATTCACTAAGGCCTTAATCCACACTATTTTCTTAATTCATTGTCCTTAATCCACACTATTTTCTTAATTCATTGTCCTTAATCCAGACTATTTCCTTAATATAGTGTCCTTAATCCAGACTATTTCCTTAATATAGTGTCCTTAATCCAGACTATTTCCTTAATCTAGTGTCCTTAATCCAGACTATTTCCTTAATATAGTGTCCTTAATCCAGACTATTTCCTTAATATAGTGTCCTTAATCCAGACTATTTCCTTAATATAGTGTCCTTAATCCAGACTATTTCCTTAATATAGTGTCCTTAATCCAGACTATTTCCTTAATATAGTGTCCTTAATCCAGACTATTTCCTTAATATAGTGTCCTTAATCCAGACTATTTCCTTAATATAGTGTCCTTAATCCAGACTATTTCCTTAATATAGTGTCCTTAATCCAGACTATTTCCTTAATATAGTGTCCTTAATCCAGACTATTGTCCTTAATCCAGACTATTTACTTAATCTACTGTCCTTAATCCAAATTATGTCCTTAATCTACTCTCCTTAATTGTAGATTCCTTAATTATAATATCCTTAACGACAACATTTTCTTAATCAGTGTATAATCCTCAATCCAGTCTATTTTCTTAATTTACTCTCCTAAATCTGTACTATTTTCTTTATCTGCCATCCTTAAGACGGTAGACAAAGTAGATCATCTACTTAATCTACTGTCGTTAATCCAGACTATTTTTTTATTTACTATCCTTAATGTAGACAATTTTCTTCATCTACTATTCTTAATGTAGACTACTTTCTTGAAGTAATATCCTTCATCCTGTCTATCTTCTTAATGTAATATTCTTAATCCAGACCTCTTTCTTAATTTACTATCCTTAATACAAACTATTTACTTGATCTACTATCCTTAATCCAGATTGTTTTCTTAGTCTATCAACCTTGATCTTAATTTCCTTAATCCAGACCATTTTCTTAATCTGTTATCCTTAATTCAGACTATTTTCTTGATTTATTATCTCTAATCCAGTTTATTTTCTTAATCTACTTTTCTTAATTCAGACTTTTTCCTTGATCTACCATCCTTAATCCTGATTTTTTTTGTTAATGCATTAGTCTCAATTTAGACTATTTTTGACTCAGACTTTTTTAATCTACTATCCTCAATCCAGACTATTTTCTTAGTCTACTATTCTTAATCCAGGCCGTTTTATTAATTAGATATTTTTATTTTATTTTCCTTATTTTGTTATCCTTAATCTTCATTTCTTAGTGTAATATTTTCCTATGTAGGCTATTTTCTTAACTAATATCCTTAATCCAGACTATTTTCTTAATCTACTATCCTTTATCTTAATAACCTTGATTTACTGTCCATAATCTTCATTTTCTTAGTCTAATATCTTTAATGAAGAACACAGTTTTATATCCTTAAGCCAGACTATTTTTTCTACTCTATTCACTGCTCCTATTTTCGTTTTGGGATCTTCTTTGAGCGGGATTTTTATTCATCTATTTCTTGCCTCTGCTGACCTCCCTGATGGATAACAAATCGAAACAAAACAAAAAAATCAGTCAATCAATAAAATCAAGGCGGAGGCTGAGAGGACGCGGCACCTCTGGGCGTACGCAGACGGAGGACGTGAGTGAGGATGTCGAAGCGGTATCGTTTTCCGTTGAGCGTCAAGGTCATGGACAAATCATCATAATCTATCGCTGCTTGTAATTTACACAGCAGCGTTCGTCCAAACACGAAATCAAACCAGTGGCGCATGTATATCGTGTCCATCTTTCGCAGAGTGTCTGTGCCGCTGCCAAAGTGCAGCAGGACTCGTTTCGGCAGCACAGTCGATTTGCCTGTCCTGCACAGCATCTTGTCCTGACCAGTCTTAGTGATAGAGAATGTTGACGCGTTACCAGTGTTCACCATCACCGTCAGCGGCTCCTCGATGCCTAACGCTCGTGCGGCAAACATGAACGTTTTGCGTTGTGTGTCCGAAGGTTGTCTCCGCCGCAGACGTTTTGGGTGACGCAGGAACAGGGTGCTGCTGTCGTCGGGATGGAACTCCTGCCGCACCTCGGCCTCCTGCAGGCGGCTCATGGACATGACTATTAGGTCCAAGTAGTGCTTCCTCACATCCCCGCGTACAATGACCGTCATGCGCGTGTTGACCGCCACGTAGCGACGCAGCATCACCACCACCTCGTCCAGCTCGATCACGTCCAACTCCAGCATGCCAGCCCAGGTAAACAAGTATTTCTTTACCGTCTCTTGCTTGCCCGTGACGATTCCCAGCCTCCGGGCCAGTGTTAGCCTCATGAGGCTGCATGAGGAGCCGCTGTCAAGCTGGACAAGGCACGGGTGGCCGCGCACGGTCGCGGACACCAGGTTTTCTTTCCCAATATTAAGACGGCACCACCTGCTCACGTTCCTCTCCTTGCTGACTCTCTTGGCATCCACCATCAGCCTCACCACGTCGTCTTTGTACCACCCTCTCATCTTCCATCTCTTGATGCCGTGCTTAACGCATTGACAGCACTCCATCTTCCCCCCCTTCTTTCGTTCTCTCCTGCCCTCCCCCCTGCTCTTCTTTGCCTGCTTCTCGTCGTCCTCCGCGTCCTGCCTCTTCCTCTTCCTGTCCTGCTTCGCGTCGTCGTCCTTAACCTGCCTCTTCCTCTTCCTGTCCTGCTTCTCGTCGTCCTCCGTGTCTAGCCTCTTCCTCTTCTTGTCCTGCTTCTCGTCATCGTCCGTAACCTGCCTCTGCCTCTTCTTGTTCTGCTTCTCGTCGTCGTCATTAACCTGCCTCTTCCTTTTCTTGTCCTGGTTTTCCGTTTCCTCCGTGTCCTGTTTCTTTCTCTTGTTCTGTTTCTCGTCGTCGTCCTTGTTCTGCCTCTTTCTCTTCTTGGTGCGGTCCATAATCGGATGAAAACACTCCACGCTCATCGTTTTCTTGCCTTTGATGTCATTCCCGTCCCTCTGATTTTTGTGTTCTCGCCGGCTCGCGCGATGTTTCATCTCTGCACAGCCTTCAGTGACCGTCTTCTCGTGGCTGGTGCAGTCTTCGAGGCTCTCCAGCCGCCTCTTCTTGTTCTTGGTTAGTTTCTCCTTAGCCTTCCCCTTCTCACCGAGGGTCTCTTGGGCGTCCATTGCTTGTCGTTTCCTCTTGTTGTTGTTGAATCTCGTATTATGGAGTGTTGTGCCTAAATCTTCAGTAGAAAATCCAGGCATTGCACAGTCTTACTGGGAACCTGTTCGTCAGAGGGTATGGTATACCTTTGCGCCCCCTTCTTGGAGCGCTCAGCAGCTTGGAGCTAAAGACTTCGGCACCCACCAGGCGCACCAATCAGAGGCCTCGATTCAAGAATGTGATAAGGTCTTTAGCCAATCAGATACAGGAATGAAACAAAATATAAAATTATGACTATTTTTCATTAGCGGCAGTGATGCACTTTTCAATGAATTATGCTGAATCACTGCAATGAAGACTCCTTTCAAAACCATAGAAGTAATACATTTATATGATTTAGTATATTTAATTCTCTAAATAATAATTTCTATCAGTCACTTATCTGTGTTATTTGGCTCACAATTCATACATCAGCAGCTGTGCACTAATATCGCACTAACATTTGGCGCCACCACGGTCTGTCAGCCATTTAGAGCCGTGGAAAACCTCGCCAACAATGCCCATTCACACAACGTAACTGACGTGTAGTTTTGGCTCAGCTAAAATGACTTCCACTGCCACATTCTCGTGTCACTGTGCCGAGGAGAGCAAGTTCAGTCCCGCGCTTACAATGCCAAGGGTAGAACTCGAGCCGTGACCCTTACGTGCATCAGTGAGGAAGCAGGAAGAGCAGGAGGGGGATCATTATGAGCTGAGGACACAGTATGCTTGGCTTGTGTGCGTTTTAAGCCATTATTATCTAAGTTATAAGATTTTCTTAACGAATGAGTTGGTGCAAGTAGTGTCCCCTACCTGGCGGGCAGTACCTCTCGCCCAAGAGAACATTCCTTTCATTGTCTGTGTAACTTAACGTTGTTGTGGAAAAGGAGGAGGAGGTAAAATTAGAGGGAGTATATATTATCTTGGCAGTTTAGGTAAGAGAGAAAGCAAGAGGAGGAGGAGGAGGAGGAGATTAGCAATAAGTGATATAAATTGATATTAATTGTATGGGTTATGAAAGGAGGAGGAGGTGGAGGAGGAAGAAGACGAGGAGGAGAAGGAAGAGGAGGAGGAGGAGGAGGAGGAGGAGGAGGAGGAGGAGGAGGAGGAGGAGGAGGGAGGAAGGGTGTATGTATGTGTGTGGTCTAAAGAGGCTGTAGAAATCTCTCTCTCTCTCTCTCTCTCTCTCTCTCTCTCTCTCTCTCTCTCTCTCTCTCTCTCTCTCTCTCTCTCTCTCTCTCTCTTTATTTAAACATAAGTACATTATCACCCGAAGGCGCCATTATCACCCGAAGAGAGAGAGAGAGAGAGAGAGAGAGAGAGAGAGAGAGAGAGAGAGAGAGAGAGAGAGAGAGAGAGAGAACATCGTCTCCCTTTCCTCTGATGATGGTGTTACTGCGCCCCTTCCCCTCCTCTCTCTCTCTCTCTCTCTCTCTCTCTCTCTCTCTCTCTCTCTCTCTCTCTCTCTCTCTCTCTCTCTCTTCGTATATATTCAAATGAGAGTTTTCTGGATAAAATTCGGTAGGAGGAGGAGGAGGAGGAGGAGGAGGAGAGTAATAAAGGTAATGTATATATGGAACGAGTGATAAATAGAGAGGGAATAAAAGAGAGAAAAGAAAAGATGAATAAGAAGAGGAAAAGAAGACGATGAACAGTAGTAGTAGTAGTAGTAGTAGGTTGTTGTTGTTGTTTTTGCTGTTGTTGTTGTTGTTGTCTTTGGCTTTCACTCTCTCCTCTCCCCTCAATCTTTCATATCCGCAGCTTTTTAAACTCCCCCCCCTCTCTCTCTCTCTCTCTCTCTCTC